>NC_083857.1:5223937-5526967 GCF_029169275.1 Apis cerana
CTTAAGACGCCTGTTTCAAGAAACAGGCAACGGGCTGAATTTCCAACAATTTTCCCGTTGGATAATTTGCACATCGAAAGTACCTCGTGGTGGAAAATGGTCCGCTATAGGCCATTCTCTTTTCGTTTCTCATCCAGTTGTAGAAGGGGAAGCGCAGAAACCAGAGCGAATTCCTCGTAGAACAGAATTTCCGCGAACGGAGAAAAGATGGCGTGAACAGGCGAGGGAGAGACGAAGGTCTGATAGAGAGGCAGTTGCGTGTTCTCCCTCGTCTCGTAATAAAGCTCACGCGAACACGTTGTTGACAGAAAAATAAAAGCCTGGCTGTGTGTTCGTGACAGCTGTGCCTGTCGGGAGGGAAATATCGCGTATCCTTTCTCGATTATGCGTTTACACGAAAATACGGGCTGGCAAATATTTCACGCGTGCAGGACGAAAATTCCCAAAATTGTTAGACACGTGGCGCTTTTGCCACGTGAAAATATTTTCTCGAAATTCTCCCCGTTTCTCCGTCGGTACACACATCCATAATTGAATTTTCTTTTTATTCGTTCAGGATAAATGGGGAGGCAAGGGAAATATTGCGATTAATTATAATTTATTTTGTTACTGAGTTGAAGAATTGAGGTAGATTGGCTTGATGTAATGATATTGATGAAAGAAATTAAGTTATAGATTTTGACGAAATTGTATAATTTTTTTTAATTCTTACGTTATTTGTGTCATTAATATGTTCATGTGTGTCCTTTGATATCATTGTATAATATCATCGTTCCTATCTTTCAGAAATTTATTGTCCAAAATTTTTATAATCGTATAGATACATAAATAATTTTATTTGATTTTGTAGAAGAAAAGATATAACATTATTGTACGGATGTATAAATATATATATATTATACGTTATACTGTTGACATAGAATAAACACAATAATATAAAACTACAATTTTATATAAAATGTAGAATTTAAAGATAATAAAACACGGAAAACAAATAAAAATAACAAAAAGCATCTGATGAAAAAAAATTTCTCAATAAATGCCAATAATTATTTTACAATTAAACTGTTTGTTCGCGGATCAAAATTAATTCGCACTTTCATACATATATCATTTGGAATAAAAAAATCAGATAAACACAAACACTTTCAAAAAAAAAACCTATCATTCAAAAATTAAAAATATCATTATGAAAAAATGACGATATACCTTCCAATAAAACCATCATTTTAAATGGTAATAACAGTTGTTGCTAACAAATCGCGAATCGTAATTAGATTATTAACGTTCGAAATATCAAATTTCATCAATCCTCGAAATGTTCGATCAAAAATAGCGTTTGAACATTTCGCAGAATAACTGCGCGTGGCTCGTTCCCATGCAAACCAGCTCGAAATAATGTATAGGGCCATTATCGACGCTTCTCGACCGGCGCGAAGAATAAATATTTTAATGCTCCCGAAGTTAATCACCCGGGATTGGTAGCAATTAAATTCATCGACAGTGAAATCATCGGATCGGCATTGGATAACGAGCAGTCATTGCATCCGGTCTGCATCTTCCGCGATGAAAAATTAACGTCTGCGGATTTTTGTACAAATATATTTTTCATACAACGTATGTTCATAATCATAAAATGTCTTTAATGTTGTACTTTAATCGATCGCTAAATTATTGAAGAGTAAAAATAATTTTGTTCCTGATAAGATTATAAGATGCTAAATTGTATTGCATTATATGTTTTTCATTATTATTAATTGATAAAAATTAAGCTTCTGAAAGATTTGATTCTGAAAAAGTTTCAACAGATTTTTTAACGAACGTTACAGTTTACTTGGTCATTTTTATTTTATTGAAAATTTACGATACGATTGAAATAAGTAAGTATTATCAAAATTATTTTTTTAAAATGTGATTAATAAAGAAATGTAAGAAGATTTCGTTTTATTTTTTAGAAATATTTACTCAAAACGTAATATAAATTTTCCGATTCCGTTTCGTCAAGTAGTCGAATGCTGTGCTGTGTAAATAGAAATGTATGGTGACATAGTAATGTAGTATACTAGTATGTAGTTACGATACTGGACTAAAAATATGTATGTATATTTTAAATACATCTTGTACGTAAAACGATCTTTTCTAATTTACAAATAATTTTTTTCAGATGAATGATATGAATTTATGAATTAGAAGAACGAAAATTCGCAAATGAGAAAAATAAAATATGAATAAATGATAAATAATGGGAGATTAAAGTTACAGAAAAGAAGAAAAAGTTTAAATAACTTATGAACACGTGGATATATGTTCATATTCGGGAGACACCGTATATTCCGTTGAAAACCAAGAAAATTTACCTCTAGTAAGAATCCTCTAAGAATCTTTCCTTTCATCCTATTTAAATATTTGCCTTCTTCCACAGATTTCGATATTTTGCATCGCAAGTATTGTATCTCCGGATCGATATTCATAATCCAACAATGTAGATGTAAAACGTATTCTTGTATAAGAATCTTACCTGATATAAAGAGAAGCAATCCGATCAAGAGAAGAAGATCCATAGTCTTGCCTTCTTTTTTCTAGCTTCGCTCTACTTTTGTGTCATCCTCCGTGTCGAAGACTCGTTTCCGGCAAATCCACTTGTCGATGTCGTTGCGGCTCTATCCGTTTCTTCCTCACCGGATGACAGGTGATCGAAAGATCCCGTTGATATCGATCGAGACTTGGCAATATTTTCCTTTCTTTTCGAAAGAGAAATTGATCAAATGATGACTGCCAGAAATCCACTAAAAACTGAGACTGAATGAGAGTGATTCCACGAAAATTTCACGAAAAAGGAAATGTAACCGGACGAAAATTCGTAGAGAGAGAGAGAGAGAGAGAAACGAATTTCCGCGAGAATTCCACGCGATTTCCGGAAGCTACGATACGAAAATAAGTCTCGCGGAGTGCGAAGAGTCGGTCGAGAAACCGGTGAACGACGAGATGGTGTACGACGAGCGCAAGAGGTCCAGTGAACGAAAGACTCGACGAAGATGCGGAGCAACACGCGGTGTTGTTAACTAAGCTGCCGCTGTTCACAGGGCTGTGTGACACGCTGCATAGAGCGCGGTACGAGACCAGTTCGAAGACTGAGTACGAGTCCATATCCCGGAGGCTGACTTCTCTCGGCCCTACCAGGGTACGCCGTACAGTAATGCCCGTCCATTGCCCGCCTCTGGATAACGTTTCCTTCCACCATTAGGCAACACACGCGATACACGGTTCGCCGTGAAACACGTTGTGCTCTCCGTGTCCTCAACGCGGGGGAATCGTTGCGGGATTATCGCGGATCTTTTGGAGGAGCCTCTCTCTTTCTCTCTTTCTTTCTGTCCATCTTGCTCGCTCCCTCTCTTTCTTTCTTGGTTCCTTTCTGGTATGGAGACCTGGTCGTTGGAAATGAAACGATAAGATTCGAAGTTGGAATAATTCAAGGGCGAGTTTCTGAAAATAGATTGGTTCTTTATGCATTCAATGGTTGAGAATAGTATGGTGTAGTTTGAGAGTTGAAAATGGGTGAGTGAGAATGATGTGAAAATAAGATAATATAAAGTTTGAACAAATCGATATCGATATGTAATAATTATAATTTATTTGTTTAGAATAATTTTGAAATAGATTGGTTTCTTCGTATTGGAATTTTGAGAATATGAATTAAATATTTAATATTGAAAATACGTGAATGAGAATGAATTAAAATAAAGTTTGAAAGTGTTAATATGATTAAAATAATTAAAATTTATCTTTTAGAATAATTCAGAGGTGAGTTCTCCTTTGGTTGGTTTCTTTTAAAAAAAATATTGTGTTAGAATAATATAAGTTAATATCTAAATTCTAATCTAAATTCTGAAAATATAATAAAATTTATTTTTTAGGACAACACTTCTAATAAGATAATAATTATAAAAAAAATCCGTTATAAATTATAATGTAATGTAATAAAATGTTACTATTTGTAATCGTTGAAAATATATTTTTTAAAAATATAGAAAAACCAAATTAAATCAAATACTTTACGAGATAAATTTAGAGGAAATTTAAATATTAAAAAGTACATTTTTGTATCTTTAATTTTTCCATTTTAAATCTATGAATATTTCCAATCTATAAATTATACTATTAATCGCTACTTAATAATTTTAATAATAATAATTTTCATTCTTTGATTCATAATTAAATGAATAGAATGATTCGTATTTACAAACGAATTTGCATAATTTGATTTATATTTAATTTAATTATTTAGATGATATGATTTAATCACAATTTTAATTTGAAAAATATTTGCATGTTTTATTGTAAATTGTATTAAAATATTTTCTTCCTGCATCGAGAAATTGAATTTCAAAAAATTTTATAACAAAAAATGGTAAAATAAAAAATAGGAAAGTAATTTGAAAAAGTAGAAAAAAGAATTGATATAATTTTAAGGTAAGTCTTAAAAATTTTAACCACAATTTCTAATCGATGTATATATAATATGCTCAGAAAGAAAAAATATATTCTTTGTAACGAAAATTATATTATTTAAATCTAAGTAGTATCATTTTTAAGGCTAAACTCGAAACGAATTAATTAGAAAATTAATTAGAACGGAGATCTAAAAAATAACTTAACACGATTAAAGTGAAAGATAGTATTTCGAATATGTGTCTATGTATTAATCATGACCTTTGATTAAAATAAAAAAAAAAATATTAAAAATATTTTAAAAAATAAAATAATAAAATTTGTTATAATATATTAATTTAATAATTACATATTTGTTATCGCTTTTATTTACTAATTAAATTCAAAATAATACGAACAATCTAAAAATTAGATTTATCTTATAAGATTTTTTGTTCAGATACCGAATTATGAATTGTACAAGAAATCAGATTTTTATGTGCCCTTTATGATTTAAAATAGTGAATTTAGGATTTTTAATTTATATTAATATGATATATATATATATATATATATATATATATATATATATATATATATATGATATATAATGTTAAAGATTTATATACAAATAAAAAAAATATAAAAATTTCACATACAACAAAAGTGAATCATGACTTTTGTAATTTCAACAATATTAAATTATTGAAATGCGCATCAACTAAAACATAAATAATGCTTAACTGATTTCATTGATAATATATTAATATATTATAACTATAAAAGAAACATGAAAAAATTATAAATTCACAAAATATATTTTTAATAATACCATTTATTTATCTGGATGTATCATTTACAGAATTATATTACATAAGCAACTATTATGAATAAAAGTAAAAAAATTTTATCTCTATTTTTTTATTTTATATATTATCCATATTAAAACGAAATTCAATGTATGAAATTATCGACCACCTCGGAGACGAAGTACAAGGTGAAGAGTCGATTCTTTTTGAATATTGTAATCGGAAAGTGTACGTCCATCTTCCAATTGTTTTCCAGCAAAGATCAATCTCTGTTGATCAGGAGGAATACCTTCTTTGTCTTGAATTTTTGCTTTTACATTTTCAATGGTATCAGAAGCTTCAACTTCAAGAGTAATAGTTTTTCCGGTAAGAGTTTTAACGAAAATTTGCATACCACCACGAAGTCGCAAAACAAGATGAAGTGTAGATTCTTTTTGGATATTATAATCGGAAAGAGTACGACCATCTTCCAGCTGTTTACCGGCAAAGATCAGTCTCTGTTGGTCAGGAGGAATACCTTCTTTGTCTTGAATTTTTGCTTTTACATTTTCAATGGTATCAGAAGCTTCAACTTCAAGAGTAATAGTTTTTCCTGTAAGAGTTTTAACGAAAATTTGCATACCACCACGAAGTCGTAAAACAAGATGGAGGGTTGATTCTTTTTGGATATTGTAATCGGAAAGAGTACGACCATCTTCCAGCTGTTTACCAGCAAAGATCAGTCTCTGTTGATCAGGCGGAATACCTTCTTTGTCTTGAATTTTTGCTTTTACATTTTCAATAGTATCAGAAGCTTCAACTTCAAGAGTAATAGTTTTTCCTGTAAGAGTTTTAACGAAAATTTGCATACCACCACGAAGTCGTAAAACAAGATGGAGGGTTGATTCTTTTTGAATATTGTAATCGGAAAGAGTACGACCATCTTCTAATTGTTTTCCAGCAAAGATCAATCTCTGTTGGTCAGGAGGAATACCTTCTTTGTCTTGAATTTTAGCTTTCACATTTTCAATAGTATCGGAAGCTTCAACTTCTAAAGTAATAGTCTTTCCTGTAAGAGTTTTGACGAAAATTTGCATTCCACCTCTCAAACGCAATACTAAATGTAGTGTCGACTCTTTTTGAATATTATAATCCGAAAGTGTACGACCATCTTCCAGCTGTTTACCAGCAAAAATCAATCTTTGCTGATCTGGGGGAATACCCTCCTTATCTTGGATTTTAGTTTTAACATTTTCAATAGTATCAGATGCTTCAACCTCCAAAGTGATGGTTTTTCCCGTAAGAGTCTTAACGAAAATTTGCATTCCACCTCTCAAACGCAATACTAAATGTAGTGTTGATTCTTTTTGAATATTATAATCGGAAAGAGTACGACCATCTTCCAGCTGTTTACCAGCAAAAATCAATCTTTGCTGATCTGGAGGAATACCCTCCTTATCTTGGATTTTAGTTTTAACATTTTCAATAGTATCAGATGCTTCAACCTCCAATGTAATGGTTTTTCCCGTAAGAGTCTTAACGAAAATTTGCATACCACCTCGAAGACGTAGAACAAGATGGAGGGTTGATTCTTTTTGAATATTGTAATCGGAAAGAGTACGACCATCTTCTAGCTGTTTACCGGCAAAGATCAGTCTCTGTTGATCAGGTGGAATACCTTCTTTGTCTTGAATTTTTGCTTTTACATTTTCAATGGTATCAGAAGCTTCAACTTCAAGAGTAATAGTTTTTCCCGTAAGAGTTTTGACGAAAATTTGCATACCACCACGAAGTCGTAAAACAAGATGAAGTGTAGATTCTTTTTGAATATTGTAATCGGAAAGAGTACGGCCATCTTCCAACTGTTTACCGGCAAAGATCAATCTCTGTTGATCAGGAGGAATACCTTCTTTATCCTGAATTTTAGCTTTAACATTTTCAATGGTATCTGAAGCTTCAACTTCTAAAGTAATAGTTTTTCCAGTGAGTGTTTTGACAAAAATTTGCATTCCACCTCTTAAACGCAGTACTAAATGTAATGTTGACTCTTTTTGAATATTATAATCAGATAATGTACGTCCATCTTCTAGTTGTTTACCAGCAAAGATCAATCTTTGCTGATCTGGTGGAATTCCTTCCTTGTCTTGAATTTTCGCTTTTACATTTTCAATGGTATCTGAGGCCTCAACCTCCAGAGTTATTGTTTTACCTGTCAATGTTTTGACAAAGATCTGCATGATTATCTGTAAAAAAAAATTATTTAATATATTAATTAAAATGAATACATTTAATGGTAAAATTTATTTCAAAATATGAAATTTTATTCAATTTATATATATTCTGTAATATGAGAATTTGAATATTATCTTTGTACTGAAAATTTATGTTTCAAGAAATATATTGATACTTTGCGTATGCATAATTTAGAAGAATGTATATATTTCTAAATTGTAAAATAATACTAATATAAATAGTTGAAATAATATAAATAATTTTATAATTCATAAGCAAAATTCAAGAGCAAAAAAAAATATTTTTAAATATTATATTTACTACAATATAGTTATATAATATACAGGTATAATATATTATATTGATTAAGAGATTTCATTTTTAAAAAATAAATTGTTATTTTGTATTTTTTAATATTCTTAAATAAAATTTAAAAATACGTATTTTAAAATCTAGAAAATTACAATTTCAAATACCAAATACGTAAAAGCTCATATTATAAGTACATGTTTCGTTTATATTTTATTCATCTATTGAATAATAGATGTAAAATACGCAACAAAGATGTAAAATAAATGATTTTATGATAATAATTCGAAATTTATTATTTCCATCGATAATTTTCATTGAATCGCATAATATATATTAAAAAAATAAATTTGCTTAATTGTAATTAATTCAATTGATATATTTATAAATTAGACAATTCATATATCATATTATATATTTTATATATAGATATGTTTTTTTTATAATTAATCTTGCATTGATTTTAAAATAATCAATATGAATTTTCTACCGACCTAAGCGATATATAATATTTATATTTTTGGATCTTCAAAATGAAGTTATTTTTTTAATATATATTATATATTGCATTCACATATTGATTTTTTTTATTTATATATATATATATGAGCTAAAATTTCCTCGATTTAAATAATAATAAATTATATATTTAAATCGTCATTCATCGATGAAATTAACATGAAGTTATCAAATTATCACATATTAGTTTCGCAATTTTCAAATTTATATTTAATTTTTTAAAGTTTATATTAGTTTTTTAAAATCAATTCTTGTATTTTTTCTTGTATTTTAATCGTCAAATAGCATCGAAAGATATCAGAATTTGTCAAAAATTTTTTATATTCCGAAACGAAATTTATCTTATACCTTTCCTAAAATAATTCTATTTCACTAAATTCGTTCGTTTTATATTTTGTTACCACATTTATGGTAAAATGTAAAATGAATTTCAATATGGCGTACTAAATGCATAGTCATAATGTCGTCATATTAGTGAATTGCCATTAATAACCGCCATTTTGAGTATAATTATTACGCAGCAAAAATGTGAAACATTATTAAAATAAGATTTTATTTCGTGAAATCGAAATTAATTTCATAACCATTTTTCTATGTTATAATTTTATTATTGAAATATTATTACTAATTTATTGATATATAAAAAATATATATTATGAAATTCTCAGAAATAAATTTTAAATTCAATACTCATAATCAACGCTTTCAAAGACATTATTTTGTCTTAATTATTTTATTTTTTATAAAAAATGATTTAAATATGTACAATCAATTTTAGAATGAATAAATTACTTAAAATGAAAAAAATATGTGAATATAAATAAATAAAATCAATAAAATCTTTAATTATCGAAAAATATATTAAAATTTAAAATAAGTAAAATCGTAAGTACAACAAAAATGGAAATTCTTACCTTCCTTGGAAGTAGTTTATGATGCAGCAAAAATTTCTATAAAATTTAAGAAGTCTCACGAAGTTCTTCCTCTAAAAGCACTCTGAAATACCTTGTAGAACTGAATAGAGGAAACGACAAACGTTCCTTTTATGTCAATGAGGGAAAACTGTACTGATCATGCGCAAACATGTCAGGAGATCTCTACAAAGATGCCTATTGGATTATATTTTGTATCGTCATGGAATCTCTGACGTTGCTACGTTCTATTGGTTTCTGAGACAAAGAGTATTTTTTATGTAATAAAATTTTGTTAAATTAAATATCGTTTATAAAATTATTTATAGTAAATTATTATTTTTGGAATAATGTATTTTCTTCAACCAAAAATTTTATTTATATGCACGTTTCTTTGAACTGTCACATTTTGACAGTAATATACTGCTAGAGGGCGCTTGAAAAAATTGTTGAATAAAGAAAAGTGATGATTCATTGTTTTTATTACTAGCATTGCTTTTTCTAATAAATTTTTTATACAATTTATATTTAGCATAAATAACATTAATTTTAAGAATAAAAAAATATTTAAAATTCTATATGAATAAGAATGAATATATGAATAAGAATATATGAACAGGTTATATTAAATATCAAATACATAGATTCGATATTAAATCTATTATTATTTTTAAACTCGATATTAATTTATAAAAATTATTATATATATAAAATAATCATATATATATATATATATCAAAACATAGAACTGATGCAATTAAAATCTTATTAATCTTAAAATAAAATTAATAAAAATTAATAAAAAATGAAAACATGAATTTATGCAAGTTATTATTATTTTCATGCAAGTTAATATATTATAATATATAAATTATAAAAATTCTAAAAACATATAAATATTTATTTAATATAATTAAAATGTATCATTAAAAAAATTTAATATTTTTGTAATTATTTGCACGATCATTTCATTCGTATTACTTACCAAATATTTTTAGTGACACGTAAAAAACAATATTTCATTTTGCATAATTGTTCACTTGCATTAAAATTGATATTTCATAAAAAAAAAAAAAAAATCAATCATGACTATCAGACTAGATTAAAATTTTGTTTATAGCATGATTGTTTTACATGAAATACATGATAATTTCGAAAACAAGTATTTACTTACGATAACTATTTACATTTTTAATTTAATATTTCATTATTAACATCGAAATAATAAATTTTAGTTAACTATGTTACTACTTATATAATTTAGCAATAATTACAACCAGTTATTAATATAAAAAAAGGACAAAAACAAAAACTCGCAGACTTTAAGCTAAATTCTAAAAACAATATAAATATTTACCTTTATTATCGAAACATGTTTATAAAAAACATGCAATTGTTTTTCACATGAAATTAATAAATCGCATATTATTCTTAAAAATAAAATATAATTAGAATGGCACAGTGAACATTAGATATGATCTTCATGTATGAACAGAATATAACGTAATCTCCATATTAATTTCGAAAAATTATCAAATTTTTAAGAAATTAGTTTGCATTTCGTTAAAACATTAAGGCTCTACACACATTTTTGCAGGTTTTAATCATTTAATAAAAAATTGCTTGAATGAAAAATTTGTAAACTTTTTTTGCAAAATACCTGCATGTAGAGCAGGTTTATTACGTTATATTATAATATTTGGTTGAAAAAATAATAAACTAATAATACACATATTATGTAATTTAAATATATACAAATATATACTTTAATACTGTAGAATAGGAAATGAAAATTACTTAATGCTTAATCTTATATTGATTCAAAGCATACGTCAGTTCAGTTTGATTAAAAAATTGTATACATTTATGAGAAATAGAAAAAATTGAAATTATAAGAATCGATCATTGTCCACATTCTTATTTGAAGACTAGTTGTACCAAACAAAATCAATTATACATATAAAATTATATTCATAACTTATGCACAAATTATATCCTTAAATTAAACGTAAAATTAAATTTTTTTTAATTCTATCTTCTGCTAATTTTATTAAAAAATTAATACAATATCAGTCTCAGTTCTACTCGGTGCCATCCAAAAATAAATTAACCTTCTTTGTATGTTAAGTGTTTCTTCTTGTAGAAAATTAACTAATTAATAATTATAATAGTAAAATCGAAGTGCTATTGTGTGTGTGGCCTTCTTACTAAAGAGAATAATTCTTATTAACTTATCTTATTGATAAAAGCTCTTATACAATATGTACTGTAATATGCAAAGGAATATGGAAGTGAAGAAAACTTTATATTTATCTCATGCATGTTCGATTTATTCAAAGAGGATTTGCATGTGTACAACAGAAGATTCATACACTGTGTCAGAAACAAAATTTATTATGTATGAACATTTTGAAATTATATTCGATTTCCTGTGAAATTTTTAAACAAACTATAGTAAAATATTAGGAATTCTTGACACGTGCACTTAACCCTCATTGGACAGCAAAGCATCTATTTTAATAATTGATTTTCAACTCTGCTTTCTTGGAATCTTCTGCGTGAATCAGTACACGCGGTGAGAACATACGGTGTTAGTTGTTTTGTGCAGGGAAACATTCTGCACTTCTTTACGACTACACACACAACATACACACGAATTCTCAATACAAACTAACCTACTCTTAACTTCAAAACTTATAAATGTTCAGTTTCTTGCCACCCTCTCTATTAAACTTCTTCATCATACATTGTGACTTTCAAATATAGCTAAATAAGTAATTCAGAACTAATAACGCATTCATCATTTTCTTTGACAAAATCCTAGTGCTGGAACTAATCGTACCAATTGCCTGTTTAGGAAAGATTATAAGTCTTTTCTCAAAAACCTTTAGTAAAATAGTTGCAAAGGTTTTCTTATATATCTTAAGAATAACATTATCCATATTTTGTAATAACACTAAAATCTAGTGTTTATACGTAAAATGAATTTAACAAATGAAATCTGAAATAATGCATTCCTTACTTTAAAGATGTTCAGAACTTACTAAAAAATTAAATTGCTTATAACAATCGAAGCAGTACATCAGTTTTTTATCATTAAAACAGAAAACTTAGTACTAATAGTAACGCGATAATTCGACGATGTTATACGTTCAAAAACGAAGTCAAGGTACAATGATATAATCTGACCTAATAATTTCTTTCGTCATTAAAATCATGATTGCGAATTAAAACGATGCGCCATTGGTTGTCCAAAGGGAGACTACATTCTAAATAATCATAACACTATATTAATAGATCGTTAGTCTTGTTTTAATCTTTGATATCTTTCCAGTATAGAAACACCTCATTGAACAAGCAATTGACACGAGAAAAATTTATTTCTTATACTATATAAGTTACGAGTAAATCGATAAAGCAAATATTTTGGTAGATCTACTTGGAGTCTGTCTCCATTTTGATCTCCTCTGCTTTTTTATCTTTTTTCGAAGCCTCGCTATCTGTTCCTTCTCCATTACTATTGTCACGTCTTCGTTTCCTACCATATCGGCCCTTATATTTAGGTGGTGGAAGTTGTTCCATACCCAAAACTTTATGAATTTGACGAAATGCAACCAACCGCAGAGCATGTTGCGCCGAAGCAGTTATATCTTCTCTCTGTTGAGCTGTCATATTGCCTATCGCATCAACTGGTTCTTTTTCACATGGATCAGATAATCCTAATATAATAAATAAACAGAAATATATTATTTGTAACAATTTGTCTTTCTTACAAATCATTTATAAAATTTTACATAAATATATAAAGTCAGATTGCCAATCATCTATGTAATATTGTGAAGAATACCATTAAGATACAAAAATCGAAATACTCGATTTCAGAATCTGAATGGATTTTACAATATACTCAGTCTCGTCATCTGAATCATCACTTTGTTTCAAAATATTTTTTAAAAAATCAAATATTTTTATTACTTATATTAATTTCATTGCAAATTAACTATACCTGGACTGCCTGGAAGCAATATTCCTCCAGCAACACATTCCAAAAGTCTTCTTAAAGCTTCACCTGGACTAAGAGGTCCTCCAGCAGTGCTAATTACTTTCTCAGTTAACAGTTCTAGCGCCTGAAAAAATTTAATAATCTTTTATTTTTATTTCTTTGCTTTTTGAAATATTAAATATTTATTTTATTTTATTTCAAATAAATTAAACTAATATATTTGTATAATAAAAAGTTATTCCATACTAACCCATGGGTTTAATGGTCCCCAAGTGGGTACACGGTTACAAAGATCACGCATTATGCGAATAACCATTACACAGCTCTGCAGTGAAGTTGCTCTAGCCTGTTAAATACGATTAGTATTTCAATATGATAATAATAATAACTACATTAAAGTCTCAATATCTTCTGGAGATGTGATGCCCTAAACTACTTTTAATTTGCTTTGTGTGGGCTTTAGCTATCCTCCCAGCCTCGTGCCTATAGCTCCTAAATATTAGCCCATATCAAAATTATCGGGTGTTTATATTAAGTATTTCCTGAACAATTAATACCTAACATAATATTTAAAAAAAAGTGCAACGTATTAGAAAAATTGTACACTTGTACTGCCAAATATAACTATTAAACTTATAACTAAAAAACACCCGATATACTTATGACACCACTGTGTGTTTGTGCTTGTCTGTCTTTTAATATTTTAATTAAGTGCTCACAATGCACATTCTATAGAAAATATGAAATAAAGTACATATTTTTAAAGAATATACTAACTTTAAAAACTTCTAAGACAGACCTAGAACAGACTCAGTCTAGGCTACAATGCATTAAGATTAATCCAGAATAATGAATAAGCTTTAATCATAAGCATCATAAAGTAGTTCAGTGCATTATAAACAAAAATAAAACTACATCTTTTGAAGAGAAATTACGCAATTTTTATAAGATTGTCTGCAAATAGTTTCCTATTATTCTGGATGTTGATGATTTGAAGTAAAGCAAATGTAAATGCTTTTGATGTGCATCAATATTTAAATGCTACAATTCACACTTACATAATGCTTAAACTTCTTGCCTGAAACTATCTGATTGCACATTCGATGTTTTCTGCTTTTGAAAGTATGCTATATATATATATGTATATACATATATGTACTTCTTACTTTTTTTTTATTCAAATTCTACTGATAATTACATATTGCCATTACCATCCACTTATAATAACTAATTATAAATACAAATTATAAATTATAAACAATTGCTTCATAAAGACTTTCAACAATTCTTATAAAATATTAAATGAGTAAAGTGGATTGGCAAACCTATAAAGTTAAAACATCAAACGTAATCAAATAAATGTTTCAGACAAAATCATATCAACAAGAAGATAGATGGTAATAAAAATAAAATTGTCACAAGGCTGGAAGTTCTAAGACTGCTCTTTTTTGCGGACAGAGAGAGAGGACAACTTGCACGCGTTCACGTATTAGGAAAAAATAACAGAAAAAGTCATTAGTGTCAACAATTTGACACTGACAATTCGAGATCTTGAACTGAGAGTTGATTGATTCAAACCTGAAACCACTTGGCATGCCTGAGTGCAGCTAAAGCCTCCAAACACTTAGCCTTGGGAAGTACATCTGGTGGATCTGGTTTCGTCACAGCGGGCGTCGCGGGCGTTGTTTGCGGTTGAGCAGCTCCCTGTTGCTGCTGTCCAGCATTATCTGAGATTCCAACAAAGAAAGCACAACACGCTTAGACAACACTTAGAGTGTTTGATCATGCCCAACTTGGGTTTTCCCTCTATATATAACTATATTTTAACTCAAGTACATTAAACTTGAGGGCATAGCCTAAAACATTCTTATTAAAACAAAAATAAACCTAATCGAATGTAGTACACGACAATGATACATTACTCCTATCCATGAACGTCCTTTTCTTCGCATTATAAAAGAACGACCGATAATTCTTATTCACATTGACAGCATTACTTAAAAGTAAATGTTAAAGTAACACTATCAAAAGACTCATCGGTTATGAATTGGAGTTAACTGCGCATTGTGTATTATGCGTACAGCATTCGACAATAGAGGGTTTTCTTCAAAATTATTAATGCATGATCAAAAAGTCCATAGTTTTAAGATTGCCTCAGCGTTGTTTCCTCATACCAAAAGCGTGTCCACGTTCGTACTAACACATATTTTCTTCTTTATGGAGACTCCAGCTTAACTATCAATTAAACTAAGAGTATACAACTACAATTAACTTAAAAGGAAGAAAAGTGACGTCTAATCGTATCAAGTTTACGCTCTCTCTTTTCCGTTAAAAAATGGCTGATATATTTCTATGTACGCTCTTACATTTTTTTATATTCATACTTTTAAAAGTTTAAATGATACACAGTCGTGGACACACTAAAATGCAGCTGTATCGAAAAGAAAAGGAAATTTTGTATGTTAGAGCGTATATACACTGGCAACCGTTGAAGTCCTTGGCTGCCCCTGCATCATCCTGGTGCTTAAAAAAATTTACAAAGAAGCTTTTGGGCCATGAAAAGAACAAACAAAATTCATAAACCACATATTCAAGAAAATAGCATGAAAATAAAAAGATATTTTTTATAAAATCTCTAAAATTATCAGTTATCCTTTTCTTGGCCACTATCAAAATATAAAACGATCAAATCACCTGCAGCTACAGCTGGTTTAGGCGTTTCGCGCATTAAAGGACTGGTAAGAGTTACGCTAACAGTCACACTGCCTCCTGAAACAGTTAATGCAGCTGATTCTGGATGCTTTCCGACATTGTAAGTATCTTCTGGAGCTACGATTTTCAATTGTGCTGGAAGAATCTCAGCAACTTTGTTTAACAATGATCTGTAAAAAAAAAATATTTATAAGTTATTTTATAAAAAATATTTAATATATTTAAGTATAAAGATATAAATTTTTTTCAACTGACCGTGTTGGTTTTTCTGCACACAAAACAACAAGGCATACATGATTATCACCAGATAATAAAAGTCCTTTTGCCAAATTGCCAACACGCATTACACCTCTTAATATTCTTGAATCTTCTTTTTCTTTTTGGAATGAAAACAAATTACCATCACTACCATCTTCTTTTTGTGGTGTTGTTGTTTTCTTCTTATCAGAATCTTCTTTAATTTTTACTGGATCTGCATTTTGTTGTTGTTGTGGTTGCTGTTGTTGTGATTGTTGTTGTGAAGTTGTAGTTGGTGTTGTTGCTGTGGCATTAGTAGTTGGTGGTGCTGATTTTTTACCTATAATTATAAGGATATATATAATATAAATATAAAAATAATTATAAACGCATAATAAAAGATAATAAGATAATAGAAAAAATAATTACCAGCTTCTGCTAATGTATCAGATACAAATTTCAATGCTTTTTCAGTATGAGAAACGATTTTTTGAACTGCCAGCAGTTCTTGTTCTTTAGGATAAATAGTGGTATGATGAGCTAATACATGCTTATCATCAGAAGAATCCGGCCTTCTTTGAGGTCCAGGAAACATCATCATAGGAGGTGGTCCTGGGAAAGGTCGTGGTATCGGTGGAGCTCCAGGCCCGCGCCCATAACGTCGATACCATTCATAATATTCACATTCTTCTTCATAACGTCGTCTTTCTTCCCAATACATCATTTCTTCATCCATCATTGGACCCATAGGTCCTAATTGATTAATTTCTTCTCTACGGCGTAGATATTCATCTCGCATTTGTTGTCTACGTAATTTTTCTTCTAGCATTTTTCTTTGTTTCAGACTTGGTTTCATATCAACTACTAAATCTGGATTAACTTTTTTCTTATAAGCAAATCTATGCCGCCTTCCTTTCATATGCATATCTTTGGCATTAGGATCATTAAATCTGCATTCACAAAGCTTACAATTAAAACTTATAATTTTTCCATCTTCTGATTTATTTTCCTCTATATATTCTTGACCAACTGGTTGAATATCTTTCTCATCAACAGCTGTTTCTTCTACAGTTTCCTCTGTTGCAGTTTCTTCAGATTTAATTTCTGCAGTTTGATTTTGATTTACAGTCCCCAAATTTCCAGCTTTAAATATTATATATAATATTATTAATGATAAGTATTTTCAACTTATGATAATATTAATATGCAATTTAATTTAAAACTGTATTTATAAAAAAATTACTTACAAGCAACAAAGTTAATTTTAGGAGTAGCTGTTACTGTTGGTTTCTTAGCTCCCGCTGTTTTAGCTGCTGCTGCTGGTTTTGGGTTCAAGACAGTTGGATCTGCACTTGGTATTGGTTTTCCAAGTTTAGTATGTAACTTAACGACCTTTTGATGTTTTGCTCCTCTAATATGAGCAGCATATGCATCATTTCCAGTACAAGTGACATCACAAAGTTCACAACGCAGACTGTTGCCTGCCCCACGTGCTGGTGGTTGTTGTGGTACTTTCAGAGAAGCTTCCTTCTTCTTATGCTTCTGACCCTCCAGATGTTCACGATATGTTTGAGGTCCAGCACAGCTGATCTTACAGACATCGCAATAGTGTAGTTGTTGAGGCTTAGGAGGCTGCTTGGGCCGCATTGCCTTCATTCCTCCCCCTCCAGTGCCAAATCCCTTCCGTCCGTAGCCCTGCCAACCTCCAGTCTTCTGGTTAGTTGAATTGCTGTTTGCACTCTGTTGGGCTACATACATAGTCGCAGCGCTATATAGCGCTGCGTCGTAGCCGGAATACGTTGTACTCGCCGTTTCTAAGGGAAATGAAATTGAAACCTCAAACTTTGGAGGAGTCAATCCTTTATATTCATGAAACCATTCTACTAACTTGTATCCATCAAAATGAATACTTCATTCTTTTGATGAAATTATCAAGTATATAATCAAGTATAATAATTAAAAAATCTTTATATGATATTAATTTTATAATTTCAAAAAAATTCAATTTTGCTAAACTTTTAAACCACATTATGATTTAAAATGTTAGCAAAATTTTATATATCATCCATATGTACAATTTGAACAGCCAGAGGATCAATTTCATGTTATTAGTGCCTACATCACGGTTAGCAGGACATTTACATAGGATTTTCAATTTTGGCGAAAAATATTAACATATATGTACATATGATTTAATGAAAACTTACTATTTGTCGCTGTTGATGGTGTAGCAGCAGGTGTAGCAGGTGCTGTATATCCAGAAGAATATGTAGCACTTTGAGTAGGATTAGATTGTTGATAAGCTGTACTTGAAGCTTGGTATGTTTTAGCTTGTCCAGTAGTAGTAGCTTGTCTTGCTGTGCCTGTATAAGCACTAGTTGTACTATATGCAGGTTTTGCAGCTTGATAATGTGTTTCTGTAGTAGTATAAGTGGCTGCAGCAGCAGCAGGTTGTTGATAGTAAGTTTTAGCTGCGTCGTATGTAGCTGCAGGAGCAGCACGTCCGTAACCGTAATCGTATGTTTGAGCCACAGTACCAGGATTAGCAGCTATAAAAAAAAACAGAATTGGATAGGTTTTGTAAAATCTTTAACACAAGCATGAGAGCTGTATACTTGAGAGAAAGAGAAGAAAAAAGAAAATAAAATTAATCAAAATAAACTTACCAGCGTATGTTGTTCCAGTAGCAGCTGCAGCAGCGGCTGCTTGATAGGTTTCGTAACCTGTAGCTGCAGCGGCAGCAGGTCGTTGAGTGTACGTGGCGGCAGTTGCCGCTGGAGTTACTGCGTATCCCGCTTGACCAGTCTGATAAGCGGCTGCGCTGGTCGCTCTGTTCAAAAGAACAATAGGTTTTCTTATATACAAGGAATAAAATGAGAAATGGAAACGGGCAAAACGAAAAAGACCTCTATCGGATCCGTGCCCGGGAGAGACGCTCGATGGACGCTCTACTCTCAGCAAGAAATGGCGGCCAAGCCGGCTGGGCTCTCGCGTGCACCGATTTTAACGAACAGTTATTACTCCCGCCAACGTAGTTACCGTCACGATTTTTCGAAAAACTTAACACTAACTACTTAATAATTATGGTATGCAATCGATTTCGTACCCATATTGCGTTCCGCCGTGAGTAAACCCAAAATAATTGTTCTGAGCCATCCTTCCTCGCAGAGAATCCCGGAAAGAAGGACAATGGAGGAAGTTGTAGGGCGTGCCACGAACTCGATAGAATGGCGGCGCTGCCGCGGCTCCTATTGGTTATTCTGTTGGAGCCGGGCGCAACAATTGCAAGAATGCCGCGCCCTCAGTGGCCGCTTCCACGAGAACCCTGCGTCGTCCTCCGACAAACTACCTCCGCGCAAATCAACGCGCTACCGTACTAGCCAGAGAAACTACCGCGAGAAAGTATTCACGAAGCGGACAGATGTATACGGTTAATTGAAACTTAACTTACTGCGTATTTCTCGTTATCTCCGTTTTCCGGGGTAGTATGTAGTTTGCGTAATTTTCGCGGCTGGTGCGTGTTGCGGCGAACGTCCGGCGTGCGCAAGAAAGGGCTAGTTTGCCGGCGACGCGTGCGTTCAACGAATTATTTTTGACGCCCCCTAGTAGTAACTACATCTATCGTTTAGAATTGAAGCGCTCTCTAGTAGGTTTTATTATAATTCTAATGGAATTCTTTTCCATTCGCACAACAAATTTAAACTCAATATTCTCCTTCAATATATCGGAATATATTTGAAGTATTATATTATTTAATCATACAAAAACAAGATACAACATGCCATCGCAGTTAGCAACGAAAAAGCATGCTAAATATTTCCAGAGGTTATTACAAATAATGCCCAATTGTTCAGCAGAATTTGATTGTTCTAGACTTGCAGTAGCATTTTTTGCTATATCAGGATTAGATATATTAAATTGCTTGAATGATCTTAGCGAAGAAACAAAATTAGAAGCAATTAACTGGATCTATAGGCTTCAAGTAACTGGAGCTGGACCACGTTCAGGTTTTCAACCTTCTACAACAATACCAAAGGATGCTCCAAAATATCAATGTGGTCATTTAGCAATGACATATATTGGTTTAGTTACCCTTTTAATTCTTGGTGATGACTTAAGTCGTGTTGATAAAAAATCCATTATTGAAGGAATGCGAGCTTGTCAAAATCCAGATGGATCATTTACAGCTATTATAACAGGATGTGAAAGTGATATGAGATTTCTTTATTGTGCTTGTTGTATATCTATAATTTTAAATGATTGGTCAGGCATTGATAAAACAAAAGCAATTGACTATATTTTAAAAAGCATTGTAAGTTTTTATCTTTTTGTTTTTATATTTTTATATATAAAGAGTATTAACAAAAATTGGCTTTGTCTACTTAATTTTATCATAGCACAATATCTCAACAATGATTATAGTCATATGATGGAGCAATGGGCCAAGGACCTGGTCTTGAATCACATGGAGGATCTACATATTGTGCTGTAGCTAGTCTATTCCTCATGAATGAACTTCATAATGTATTGACAAATGATCAATTAAATAGACTAAAAAGATGGTGTCTTATGAGACAAGATAGTGGCTTTCATGGACGACCTGGAAAGCCTTCTGATACTTGCTATAGTTTTTGGGTGGGTGCAACTCTACAAATGCTTGATATTAATAAATTATCAGATCCTGATAAGAATAGAGCATTCCTTCTTGAAACTCAAGACAGTATTGTTGGAGGATTTGGAAAGTTTGCTGATTGTTTGCCAGATCCTCTTCATACATACTTAGGTATGTAAAAAATAGAATATCTAAAATTTTATAATAAAAATAATATACAATGTGAATATTTGATTTTTAGGTTTATGTGGTTTAAGCCTTTTAGGAGAAACTGATTTATGTATAATGAATGCTGCTCTTAATATCTCTGATCGAGCATATAAACATTTATTAAAAATTCAAGAGGTATGGTAATATATTTAACAATCTATAAAATATTTGCAGCAACCAAATCTCATATCAAACGCACAGAGTTAAAGCAGGAAGGAAAAATAACATTTTTGCATTTTATCACGAATTCTATTTATAAAGTTCTCACAGATTCTCTGTGCCTAGAACCATTATTCTAAAAATGTCAATTAATAAAAATATTATGATTTTGAAATATGTTATTAACTATTCTGTTTTGATGAAGACACTTGTTAGATATATATTTAAAACACGTCATATTAAAAATAAAAAAAGAATTAGTAGTATAATTCAAATACATCTTAAATTGTCATTATATATAAATTTTAAAAATTCTAATAAAAACAAAAAAATATATGTAAATAGTTCTAATCTAATGCCTGTCATCATAATAAAAATTTGCAAAAATTATATATTTTCACTTTTTATAGAACTAAAATAATTAACATTTAATGAATGTAGTATTTATTTAAAAAAAAACATTTTACTACCGTTAAATTGAGAAGTTTTGTAGTCATATTTCCTTTTTTTTTTCGTTCACAACAACCCCATCAACGAATGAACACGTACTGCGAAGAAAACTCCTTGATACTACGAAGTTGTCCGAGTGTAGCTGCCACATGCGCCCCACCTCGCGGAATGATGATTCCATGGTAACCGGGGTGGGTTCGCAGATCACAACAGACGACGTTCGTTCGTTCATTCGAAGAGATTGTGTAGTTCGAGAAAAGCGTGTTCTATCATTGCCGGTGTTTCTCATTTTTTTTTATATATTTGTATATTGTGTTCAATTATCTTTCATTTGATAAAATATTTTAAAAGCTATCAGTGAAATTTTTTATGTACATGCAAACGAAGTGGAATGCAAACAAAACAGTAGAATATCTATCCTACGGTCGTTGGAAAAGAGAAACTTCATTGTCAAGTGTTGGGGTCGCATTCGCGACCCAGACATCAGCCGAGGTTAGTGCGCGCTCAAAATTTAAATTAATTTATTATGAACAAGACTACTTCTTCATTAAGAATGAAATCGCTAAATAATCTAAATTTAGAATAAATAAATTTACCGTCGGATAGATACGCATGATCGAAAAGAACTTGTTCAATATAAAATTCGTAAAATATTAAATGCTATTTTTAAATATTTCATTTTAATATTTTTTAATATAAATTATTTATTTTCAAAATTGTATATTTCATTAAATTATTAAGATATACTTTGTAATGATATATATTCATCTTATTGAAGTAAACTAAGCAAAAAAATATTCATAATACAATAATATATATACACATATAAAATTGTTGGAAATATAATTAATATAAAATTCATGGAAACGAAAAAAATAATAGTTTTTGTAATATCGCATACATATTCTTGACGTAATATCGAATCTTATAAAAAGGAAAGTATGTAACATAGTGGAAACTTGAATTTCGCAAAAGCGACGAGTTCGTTTAATTGCGTCACTTAGTCATGGCCGAACGGATGCATGTAACTTAATTCCTTATATGTACGGTTGACACAACAAAAATGATAGATATAAAAAATATAATAAAATAATATAAAAAATTCTCAATATATACATACATATATATATATATATATATATATATATATATATATATTTAGAATAGCCAAAGTCCCAAGATATTGTGAATTAATCGATTATCAGTATAGCATGAAATTTTCCACAGTACATGATTTTCATCCACGCGGCCGTGTATATCCAAAAACAAATAGAAAAAGAAAACACAAATATAAAAGCAATATTTTTTTTTTATTTTTTTTAATGTGAATCACATTTTCATCCTTTTATGAAATATGAATCTGTAAATAAATAATTTTTTGTATGAGTTATGTCGTACAATGAATGAAGCTGTTGTACAACGAGCATTTACTGTACTGTACCAGACTACTACTGTACTAATTACCAGATTACGATTCACTTTTTTATCGATCATTTTTAGCTCCGTGAATTTATCTCATGCGTTCACCAATAATCGCAGCAACTACATTTATGGTACTTAACGAACTGATTCGCGTTACATCAATCAATCAACTTACTTGAATTATATGCTACATATAAATTCTATAGTTTCATTTCGGTGAAATAATTCAAACTGTGTGTTTAATATAGTAAAATTTTTAAGACAATTGTAAATGTTAAGAATAAAATAATTGTTTACGATGTCTTACAATATCTGAGATGTTGTTGATTTAATTTAAAATTTTATTATTATATCACGCTTACAATCTTCGGCCTTGAATAAGCTATATGTTTAAAACAGATGTAGTGACGAAAATATGTCCCTTCTACTGTTTTGAAGAATCCAATATAAATTTACTTTTTTTATTTTTTTTATTTTATTATATAATTAACATTTTTATATATTTTTATTACATTCTATATGAGATCTTATATATATAATCGAGATATTATATGTACAATCATGGTATGAGAAATCAATATTCAAAAACGAATATTCACTATAGATGACCAAACAGGAAAATTTTTTAAAAGTTGTATTTAACAGATGAACGTGTGACCTTTGTGGATAGAGCATAATCCATCTCGTAACTGTCGTGTGAGCACGTGCGCATCTCGTATTCGATATGTGTGTTATGCACACACATAAAACTGAATACATCGATCGAAGGGCAGGTGGTGGGTATATTCTCAGACAAGATGCTCAGTTTAACAAGAAGGTTCGTGCCAGTTGCACAGCTGTCGGTGTGACAGCTGCATCTTTCGAAATAAAAAGAAAAACGTTAAGGAAATCGAGAAGTGGAAAGAAAAAGAGAGCTCTCGATTTGAAGTCGTTTTGATAATTCGTTATTTCCAAAATATTAAAGAATATATTAAAGAAAATAAGTTAAAATAAAATTTGATTGATTTAACATATAATTAAATTTGAATATATGATATTTTGTGAGGAAATAAAGGAATAAATATTTTCATAAACTTATTTTTATAAATATATATATATATATATACAATGAAATATACAATTTATTATAAATAGATAGGTTAGTTTTATTTTTAAATTAATAATAAAAATAATAGTGATAAAAATTTAATACTTCGAATTATTGAAACATAGTTGGGACATATAAATTAACATAGAATATTATTTTGCATAGCATTAAGATGAACATTTTTTAGTTTCGTAAATTTAATAATACGTAATAAACCGCCATGAAGAAAGAGTTAATTATATTCTGAAATCGTTTGATAAAGATAACGATAATTTATTTTTCTGAATTATTAGAAGAATTAAAAAAATATATATATAAGAATAAGAATTTCAATTCCTTTAAACTTATTAAATTTATAGAATATATAATTGAATAATAATAATCGAATATTTTCTCTGATCTGTAATCTGATTATCGATATCTTAAATTATAAATGAACAATCAAGATATGAATATGAAAAATAAAATTTTCATATTTTTTATTTTATCATTATAAAATTTATTTTAATCAAATAAAATTTATTAAAATTTTTTCGATGAAAATGATATTAAACACAACTATATTTAAATATTTATTCATTTAATGATAAAAATGTAATAATGATGAAATATAACTCATATTTCACTCATTAAATAAATTAATATATTAAATATGATTCAAATTATATCATTTTAAGCAGAAAAATATGATAATATTTTCGCATTTATATTTCAGTATTAAACTGTTCTTTATTTCATTCAATATTTCTTATTCTAATCTTCTTATTCTAATGAATAATATTTAAAAAACGAGTAAACTGAAAAGAATTAATAATCAATCATTTCTAATATATCTTTGTTGATAATAAATGCATATCGGACTTAAACTAATGACTAATAAGCGAGAAGTATTGAAAATATTGACTTAATTGCATCACTAAAGAGGTTAGAAATTGAAAAATAATAATAAAAAATAAAAAAAATTTTATCAATAACATACAAATAAATTATTTTTTTCGAATAAATATTAAAAAGTTTAATTTGATTAATTTTTTTTACATGATTATTTTTAATTAATAAAATTTGTTAATTTTGCAGATTTGATCAATGACAAAAATTTTTCTAAATTCAAATACATTTATTTAATATAACACAATTGTCTGCACTTTAAATTTTATTTCCAAATAAACAAAAGATAAATATGACATGCGAATGATGTGTATACATTCTTAACAACATTAAAAAATTCTATATATTAGAATGTATAGATTATTAATTATATCCTTCAAGTATTGCAATAATAAGTAAATAAAAAAGTAAATAACTAATTATAGCAGGGACAAATTTTCAACCTACTTTGGCTATATCTCTATTTTATCTGTATTTTATATTTTTTTCATAAAATAGTTGTCTTTATTCTACATTAGTTTGGAAATAAAAATATGAACATTCTTAATATTAAAAAGAATTTTAATAATTATAATTTTTAAAAGATAAAATATAAAAATAATATATCATAAAATAATAACTTTATAAATTTAATTTATAAGTTTAATAATGATAATCATTTTAATATAAATTTTTTTTTTGTTAAGAATTATATAGTATTTGTTATTCTAAATAATCTCGATTATATGTCATATCATTAAATTAACAGTTCATATATGCATTAGTCATTCGTGACTCATCATGTTCGATAGACGTAAGTTTATCATACATTTAATACTTAAGCGAAACAAGAAAACGGAATTATAGAAAATCAACGGAATCATTAATTTAGTATAGATAAAGATCAAAATAGAATCTTTTGATCTATTTTATAAATCTACTATCGAAGACTCTTTATTAAATATTATTCGATTATTATATATAATATTTTATTTATATTATATATTATTTCTTATTTTGTTTTATGCAATTTTCTTAGAATAAAATTAGAATAAAATTCAGAT
Source organism: Apis cerana (assembly GCF_029169275.1). NCBI lineage: Eukaryota > Metazoa > Arthropoda > Insecta > Hymenoptera > Apidae > Apis > Apis cerana. Next base: position 5,249,948 of record NC_083857.1, read on the forward strand.
AAAAACAATATACGTGCAAAAGTAATTTATATCAACATTTTGTTTAAATGTATATATGTAAAATAAATGGAATTTGAAATCTGGAAAATTATTGCAAAGAATGTAGTTTCCTTTCCTTTCCAGGGCAACATTTAAATAAAAGAAAGTAGATCATTTTAGAAAATATATTTCAATTATTGAAATCTTGTAATAAAAACAAAATTAGTAATTTGTTATTGAAAGAATTGTAAAGTGATAGTTTAATTTATAGAAGACTATTTTGATTTTTAAAGGTTGGATTATGAATTTGAATTGCAGAAATAAAATATTTAAATATAGTAAATTCAGAAAATAAATTTATATTTCGATTTGTAAATGTTTATAAATTTTTATAAAAATTCGTATAAATACAAAAAATTATAATATAATTTTTAAATTATTTACATCTTTTCTATTATCTTAATTATTTTCTTTTAATATTTCATATATATTTATATAATATTATTATAACAACTTTTGTGTTTTTAATTTTAAAATTTTACTAGACAAAAAAATTGATTTGATAATACCATTTATTTTTTTATGTAATATGTGAACGATCTCTATGAGATCGATTTGAATCTTTTTAATAAATCGAAACATTAAGTCGAATCACATGTAAAGATGATTTCATTATTTCGATAAATCGAATGTGTTTAAAAGCGATTTTAACATTCTCGATTAGTATAAGTGAATACTCTTTCTACGAGTTAAAATCTTTGAAGGTTTGATTCAAGATTGAATGAAGACTTTTTTAAATACTCAAATATTTGACTGATATTGACTGTATTAAGATTATTCTATCACGTACATTTATTTCATTTATAATATTACATCGACAAACGAGAATGAGAGTCTCTGGCTTGCCTTGACGCTCCTTACAAATCGATCCAACTTCCATATGGCTATACCTTTTCGATGTGTATATATGTATTTGTACACATATATATGATTATGCTTTGCGACAACAAACTACAACGCACTTTACGTTCCATTTCCAGTGTATCGAGTTTGACCTCAGTTACTGACATAAATTGCACGAATGAGGGAGTATATGTGCTTCAACCTATTTAATCCTTCACCCGCCAATTTTTCTTACTTTCTTTTTTACATATTCATATCAATTTTATAATAATATAATTTATTCCGTAATAAATAAGTAGAGCTTAATAATGAAATTTTTAAAATTAATTAAAAAAATCGGGATATTTTGTTTATTTGAGTAATTTTTATAATTGTTAAATTAAATCTAAACATCTTCATTTAATAATGAATATATTAGAGATATTTTCAATCAATTTAAAATATAATTAATTATATTATATATTTATTAAATATTACAATTTAAATTCAAATTCAAAAATACATAAATTTTTGAAATTTAAAACATTTTTTAAATCATATCGTGCATATAATATTTAATCAGAAATATATAATTGCATTTAGTTCGTATTCCATTTTTATATTAAATCATTAAATATCATTATTATCTCTTTCACAGTATTCGATGACACGGAATGTATATTAATATAATTTTTATATTTAAATAAATAATTGAATCAGAAATGATAATAATATTTCTATAAATTTTTCTAATTTATAAAATTTCATTTTTATTATTACTAATTAAAATTTTGCAATAAAAATAAGAATAATATTTTAGCACTTATCATTATAAGTCATTTTATTTGTAAATATAATTTTATTAATTAAATTTATTATCGTTATAATTTAATTTAATAAAGAATAAAATAATTTTTATATCATATTTTCTACATATTTCTAAAATATGTTAAATATATTTTTTCAGGTGGCGTGGGGTACGGCAGTAATGGAATTGCAGAGCTGGCTGCTCTATCATCTTGTAGCCGTAACCGACTGCAATCAAGGTACACAAATGTTAACTGTATGATGCTCTGATTCGTTCCCACGAATAAGAACACAAACACGAACGCATTTGCACAACACGCAACATCATTCTATGTTGCTCATTTAATTTCTGAATATAATATTGTTTTACATGTATATTTTGCGCCAAATTATATTGATTCGTTTTACATCCTTGCTTATTTTAGTTACTTTTGCCTGAGTTTCGACTGTGCTCACAGAACACTTTTTTATTTCATTCATAATCCCGTTATCGCCTAGAGGAAACAGCGGTCTACCAATGTTTGATGGTAAGTTCTGATCACACGCACATCATATATATTATTATTTTCATGATATTCATGTTGATATATTAATAAAATAAATACTATTTTATATTACTTTAATCAAAATAAATATATTAAATATTTAAAAAAAATTGTAATAAAAAATCTATAAATTAAAGTTTGTATTATGGATACATATATATATTGATATATATTGATATATACTAATATGAATGTAAACATTAATATAATTTTTTATCTATTTTTTATCATTTATTTTTTATGCATAATATCAATATGAGAAAGTTCTTCTTTGAATTCTATATTATTAATTCTTATAGTTCAGAAATTTTTTATCAATTTTTCTACAAATTTTCAATATTTACTAATTGCAAATTTGTAATCTTATTTCATGATAATTACGAATAAATAATTTTTGACAAATTCATGTGTATATGAAATCTTACAACTTTTTAAATACTTACATATTATATTTATAATTTTAAATACTTACATTATACTGTAATATACATACAGAGAAATTAACTTTGTTTGAAGCTTTTCTAATAATGTACATTGTATAAAATTTACTCAACAAAAGAACCATTATTCAACCCCAAGCAGATGGTACAACGCTTGCAATTTTTTTTCCAGTGATGCAGTCGGCGACTACATTGAACGGGGGATCTTATCCCGCCGGAGGCACCGGAAGTCGCGCTCGTGATTTAGGTCTTCGAGCGCAAAAAAAACTTCTCGGCAGAGTCGTATCTACAGGAGCCGGAAGATCACTGTTGATAGATGATGCTACTACATCACTTCTGGATAATCTTTATAAACTTATGGAAAGAGCTGCAAAAACTAATCCTAGTTTAGATAAGAAGCAGCCTGAAAAGGTTTTAAAGAATATTGTTAAATTGTCCATTAAGGTACGTATTTCTCTACTTGTTGATATAGATGTAATTTTTTCAACAAAATTTTATTAATATGTTTATTTTGTTTGAACCATTCTAGGTGGGTCTTCTACAACGTAATCAACAATTAAACGTTACCGATGACGCAAAACTTGCCGAAATAAGAACTGCCCTTAGAGCTGTAGCTATGTCTGTGGTTTCGTTTTATGAATTAGAATTCAGTTTCGATAGAGCGTATTTAATAAAATCATTAGAACGATGCAGAACTGCAATACAAACATTTATAAAGCCACATCTCACAGATAAATCTCAAGATCGATGTGATCAAGTGTTCGATTTCTTAACGCATTCCGATTTTTTGGATTCCGTTTTTAGGCAAGATTCAGAACATAGACCTATCCTTGGAATGTTAGTTAGTGATATAAATAAGGCCTTAGATGCTGGGCATCTTTGATTTTTTTTAAAATGCGACTGAATTTTTGCAATCAATGGGGAGCATAAATGAAAATTATACTTATATTTGCTAAAAGATAATTAAGGGAAGATAATAATTTTCCTCCCTAATTATTTTTTGAAAAAAAAAAAAAAAAGAAAGAAAGAAAGAAAAAAAGTCAAAAAAAGAAATCCAATGTATGTGTGATATCAGTTATTTACAGTCGCCTGTATAATAAAAAATAATGATAAATATGTTTTTGATATGAAAGAATTTTGAAATATGATGTTTCCCGTGAAAATCGATCGATTTCACAGTAGTGCTCACCAATTTATGCAATAATTGTGAAATACTCTATTTATTTTCAGAATGTATATTGTTATGATCAGTATATTTATTTACAATACTTATGCGTTAGAATACCAATTGTCAATTTATACCAAAAAAAAAAAAAAAAGAAATGAGCTTATTTATACCCAAAAATGGGTTTATAGTAATTATGGTAGATTATGTTAATATTAACAAAATAGCACATCAAAAAAGCAATTTATCATTACTGAGAATGCACTAAAAAATATGTGCTCTAAAATATCTTTTTTATTCAAGAGTTATACTCTGACATATCGACGAGTATATCTATAAAGATAAATTTTCTCCTGTTACTATACGCCTCAATACATTTTCGACACAACATATCTAATATAGTGGCTAAGCCTGCATAATTGAATTGAAAAATATTTACATCACATGTATTACAAGTATGTCGCAATGTTGCGTGTTTTGTATAAATTATACACTCTTTACACATTATTTGTGATGATTCTAAATGAAATAAAAATCTTGTATTGATATATCATTAATAAATTATTTGTAATAAGAGGAATTACTTTTTTCCCTGAATATTTATTTCTAATTTTTTCAAAGAAATAAAACTGATAAACATAATTGTAATTAATGATTTGATATATTTATTTACATGAATTATTTAATGCACACACTCGCACGCACGTACATAAAATTAATGCAGTTTATTCATCTATCAAATAGCACTGCCTGTATGAAATATTTAATATTTTAAATATCAAATAAAAGTAAAGAAATAACATACATTTTATAATTGATTCTAGCGAAATATATATTTGCTTAAAATTGTTATAATACTTTAATTAAAAACAGAAACAACGAAAATAATCTAATTGTAATTTATAAGAAATTTTTACATATACATATTAATTGCACTGGGTAGTTTTCTAACATTAAAGGATGTAATTTTTAAAACAAAATTTTAAATAAGCTTATAACCAATTTACATATTATTCATATATTCTTACATAAATTATAAATAATTTTTGAGAAGTGTTTTATTACAGATATAATAAAACATGAATTATATTCAACAAATCTAAATATATTCTTGTGATACAGAAAAAGAAATATATGATACATATAAAACATTTTAGAAAAAATTGAACAAAATTGAAAAAAATTATTAAAAGACAATTATTTTTAAATTACTCTAATATATTATACTTTTTTCACAAAATTTTTTCATATGCTAAGCATAATACACGAAAAATATTTTCTGATATAGCAATGCAGTAATTGTATCTGTATAAATTTTTTTTTTTATAACTTATATTTATAGTTTATGTATAAAAATTATTTATGTATATTTTTCTATTGCATTATTTGAGTTAAATTACATGATATTTAGATTTGTTTTGTTTAAATGACATTAGTAAGAAAATTAGGACGTATTAATATGGACAATATTTGAAGTCATTTGAAAGTTTTATATAGAAAAGAATGATTTTTGTGAGTTAAAACTAATAATTATTTTGAAAGTGTATACTCTGAATATACAAAATTACTGCATACATTGAAAAACAAAATTATGGATAGTTTGTAGCATTATAATAATAATGTTTGAAGTATTTATAGTAAAAGTACATGTGATAATTGTATTAAAATGTATTCAATGTATTCATTCATTATGCATGATCATATACATGTTCGTACAATCTAATCATGAATTTATAAATACAACACACATTTTTATTCATTATGTAATGCAATGATATTATGAATATATGTTAACAATTTATAATCTGTTAATATAAACAGAATATAATTTGTTATCAGATATACATATATTCATTGAGATATACTAATAATTCAATTGTTTATTGTTTATATGTCAACGATTTCTTGATCTATTAAAATGTTTTATTCTAAGTATTGAAAATGCACTTGCATTTTTTTATTATATCAACAGATTTCATACATGAAACAATTGGTGAACTTACTTGATCATTTAAGTACACCAAAATTTAAAAGTATCATTTATCTCAAAAATTAGACATAAATCTATTTAATTAAATATAAAATGATTCTGGACAATTAACATTATTACAATTCATTCATAGATATATTTGCTGAATTATATATAAAAAAAAAAATTTATCGCAGATTATATTAATGTTTTTTAATTGCAAATGTGCACAGCTGATTTTTTTTGATATTTCAATATCATAAAATTATATCATATATCATAATTAATTTCAATGAATTTATAATTTCATTTATTTGTACTTATCTTTGTATATATCAAATACGAATTATTAAATTTAACATTATATATATACAATGATATTAACGAAAAAAATTATTAAAAAAAATAATTTAAATTATGATAAACTGAATATATTTTTTAAATCTTTGATTTAACAAAACATTAACAATGGCTATGCACATTTATAAAATATTGTTTTATAATTCATGCATTGACTAAAATTATATATGTTTGACATTCTATATGATATATAGAAATACATTATAAAGATTTTAATAGATATTGTTTTCTTAAAATAAATTTTTTATAACAAATATTCATTGTGTATTGTTCTTTTAAGGCCAGTATTAAAATTTTAACTTGATAGATTGCATCTAAGAAACTTAATGTTCATTGCAGTGTCATTCGTTGATTAATTTTAAAAATTTTTATTTCTATTGTACAGATGTAGAAATGTACAACAAGAATTACAAACACTACACTGTATGCAGATGACATAAAAATTTAAATAAATAATCATAATTTGTAATAATGTGCTTTTTTTTAAAATGCATTAATTTTCTAAGAGATCTTTATTCAATAATTTGTTAGATTTCAAATATAATAAATAATACTAGAGAAAAATTTTATATTAAAAGAATAGCTTAATAATTTTACAATAAGCTGATAATAAAGTCATAACATAAATCATGTCAATCGTAAAATTATCATTCACCACATATTAATTTTAAATATACAATAATGTATTAATACGTCAAATTTGGTTCTTTTCACATTGCATACAAACATGTTGATATAATTGATTAGTAATATGAAATTGTTCAATGAAAATCACTTTCAGAGTCAATATACAATTGAAATGATAAAAAATTGGATATATTTATTTGTATCACTTATTTTATCAGGCAGTTGAGATATATACACCTCTAATTATAAAATCTTTTCATCATTCGTTCTTCTTCATTTATCCATAAAGTATAAAAATCTTTGAAAAGTGTATATTATTATCTTAAAATTTTAATGCCTAAATAAAATTGTTTACATCTCACTTTCATATAATAAAATCGAAAGAAAATGAAATTATACAAACATGAATATACAAGATGATAATGACCAGAAAACGTTTCTTAAGTCTATGGTGTATATACCTCTTGAGATAAAATTTTTATAATATTTAGTTAAATGTACAATTTATATAGTTACTTACGTAAAAATCGATGCGGATCTTTTATTGATTAAAATTAACTTTATTGCCATAATCCTGCATAATTACCATAAAGATTTACGGGAAGAGGTCCACCAGCGGTGAATAATCGAGTTCCTGATCCATCGTAACAATGAGTATATATAGCAGGTGTATATTTAACATTTTGAAATCCGTCTATGTATTCTTCATCAGGAAACTGATATTATTATAAAAAAATATTATAATTAATATTAATATTAACTCAATCATATACATATATATAAAAAGAAAAAAATTCTTAAATAAATTTTTAAACATTTTTGAATAGTTTACTACACTTTTAATTAAAAAAAAAAAGGAATTTTAAAACATACCACATATCCTTTTGATGCTTTTAATACAACAATTCTATTAGAATTAATTGATGATTCAAGATACTTTTGAGCTCTAACATCATAAAAGAACATCATTCCTAAGCCTGTTCCAATGGTTAAAACAGAACCTTGAAAACTTACAGATCGAATTCCACAACCGCTATATCTATAAAAAAAATACTATGACTGAATAAAAAAAAAAATCATAAATTATAATAAATTTGAAGAAATTGAAGTAATGTTATATACCGTGAAGGTATTCTTTTTATAGGTTGTACAGTTCTTGCATCTAAGAGTAAAGTATATGAACGGCATCCCACAGCATAAACACCATCATCTTGTACAGCAAGACAAACATTTTCTTGACAAACTGGTAATTTCCTAGATATCTTTTGTCTAAAAGTCTCAGCAGACCAAATATGAATGAAATTATTCAGAGTAATAGCAGCAATTTCTTTATATGTTCTATTGAAGACAAGAGCTCGTACTTTTTGTGCAGATCTACATTCTTTAACACATACAGGTTGAATCAACCTAATATAAAAAAAAATAATATACTCATAAAATATATTTGTTATTTATATTTTATATAATATATAATACAAATATAATTTTTATTTTATATACCTATGTGTTGGCACATCTGCTTTATCAGGAGCTTCAGCAAGATCATTGTCTATACGCCATAAAGCCATTTTGGTATCTCTAGAACCAGAAACTAAAAATTCATCATCTAACCAACACATATCAAAAATCCAATCTCTATGACCACCTTCTCCTACACAAACTGGATCTAAAGTTGGTAGCCTATATATTGCTATTTCATTACTATTTCTTGCTCCAGTTGATAGAAGAGTTCTGCAAAATTGTAAATTTTAATAATGCAATAATGAATTTTAAATTTAAATGAGAATTATTTTTTATTTAAATACCTGGAAGGATTAATTTGAACAGAATGTATACCACATTGCTGCTCAGGAACAGCACCACCTCCTGAATTAATTTGTCTTCCATGTAGAGATGGTATTTGATCTAATTTTTGTGTTGCTACATCATAAACCATCAATTTATTGCATTTTGTACCAAATACTACTTGCCTATCACTTAACCATTGAGAACAAAAGACTTTATTCATATTATTTAAGCTAACTGAATATTCTTTAAATAAATCATGAGTTAATATGTGTCGAAATCCATATTCTTGATTAATTTTTCTCACTTCTCTTGTATTTGTTTCTCTTGCACGTACATAATCCACAAAATTAAATGAAGTTCTTAAAAATTGCTTTCCTTCACTTACAGTCTCTGCTTCATCATCACTTGATTCATAACATATAAAATCATCTGGTTTGTCTGACTTTCTATTTCTTTCCAATCTCAAAGCTAATCTAGAATCAAAAAAACTACTTCCTTATAATGGAAATTGTTTAAAATAGTACTTTATAAGAAAAGTAATAAAAATTATAAATGGTTTTTAATTTAACATTTTTTATATGGTTTACCTTCTAGCACGACGTTCTTCTAAACGAGTTCCACTAGCACAGGGAGGATGTCTACCATAAACAGTCATTCGCTGTGTTTCAGCCATTATGTTTAAATTTTATTATTTATTAATTAATATATATTAGAATATTTAAATGTTGCCGCATATAAAATTTATTTGATAATTTGTTGTAATTATCCTTACTTATATAATATGAGACTATTTTTAACAATATAGTCTCAAAAATATTATTTTAAATGTCTTTGATTACAATATCCCAATTAAATTGTTCTACCTAAATGGAACATAAATACATGTTCCTATCATTATAAGCAAAGCCAAACTTTCTTTGTTTGACCTCCAAAAAAAGGAACTATTAATTTAAAAAACTTGCTTATATTCATGCATTAATACGATCATTGTAATGATCTCTCAAATCACTGTAGAAAAATCAAAGTATCCAAAATAAATATTCAACACTAATAAAGGAAATTTCAATCTCCTCTGGTGTAATATATTTATAAACGTGGTATGCAATGAAATAACAAGAAACTATCTTGGCAGCAATTCTCCTTTGACTGAAACAAAATCAAGCTTCAAATTCTTTTCTAGCTTTTTAAAATAATCAAAGCTTTTCGATCTCAAAGATTATCGAATACTTTTATAAACATTCAAGTTTTTTTAATTATTTATAAAATACAACAAACCTTAGTAAAACAGCAATTGCCGAATCTATCGTGATATCTAACCGAAATTTTTCAGATGAAATCTTTTTTTTTATCAGATGTACATCATCATCATTATATAACTTGCATACACTTATAGATGATAATATGAACATCAAGGTTTCGTATTTAAATTATGCAAAGAAATAGAAAGAAAATCCACAAAATTCATGATAAGCAAAGAGACCTTTGAAGCACTAAGCAACTAACCATCGCCATATTGAAACGAACAGCAAAACCATAGAAAATTTAACAAAGCACACTGAAATCTTCTTAACATATCGTTCAAAATTCTTGCAAAATAGTTTTCAGGAGTTTCTGCATTTAATAATTACAATTGGCAAACAAATTTTTGGACAATTACAAAAATCGAAGGGAGCAACTTCCATCAATTGTCAACAGGAGAAGTTCATCCCCTCTACTGAATTTTATTACAGAATTACAGCTGACATTTTGAAAGAAATGGCGTCCTTCAAGAAAATAAATACTAAAGTATTTGCAAGATCAGGTTCTGAATTAACTCCAGATATTATATATTGGAAAAAATATAGTGTAAGTATATTAAAATAATAAAAAAAATTTAATTTTGTTGCTATAGTAATTTTATCATTTAATTTATAATACACACGTGTATAGAACTTAACCTAAGTAAACAATATTTAAGATAATATTATTAAATTTATAAAAATGTTTTTATATAATTTATTTAACAGGCTCCTGTTTTAGTTAAGGAATTTGGGCCAATTGATTATATTGATTTTTCACCAGTAGAACCTCATTATTTTGCAGTCACTTGTTCAGTAAGAGTACAAGTGTATAATCCAATTACAAAATTAGTAACAAAAAATCTTAGTAGATTTAAAGAAGCTGCTTATGGTGGATCTTTTCGTAGTGATGGCAAACTACTTTGTGCTGGTGGTGAAGAAGCTGTAATTAGACTCTTTGATGTCAATGCAAAAAGTCTTCTTAGACTTTTCTCTGGACACAAAGCTGCTGTACATAGAGCTTTCTTTACTGCGGATAATATTCACATTGCTTCATTTTCTGATGACAAAACTGTTATTATTTGGGATATACCTAGTGAAACACAAATAATATCTTTTAATGAACATTCAGATTATATCAGAGCTGGAGCAGTTAGTCCCATTTCTAATGATATATTATTATCTGGTGGTTATGATAAACATATATATATGTATGATACAAGAACAAGCAAAAAAATTTTTAGTGTTAGTCATGAAGCTCCTGTTGAAAGTTTATTATTTTTACCTTCTGGTGGAATATTTTTATCTGCTGGTATGAATGATAATGATATGGAATATTTTAAATAATAATAATATTTTTTTTAAAACAATATTTCACATATTTTATTATATTTTTTATAATTATAAATAGGAGGAACAGAAATTAGGGTATGGGATGCGCTTGCTGGTGGCAGATTACTTGCAAAAATTACCCAACATCATAAAACTGTAACATGCTTGAAAATAGCTTCAAATGGACATAGAATTTTATCTGGTTCTCTAGATAGACATGTAAAAATTTATGATTCTGGAACATATAAGACTGTTCATTCTTTGGATTATCCAAATTCTGTTCTTAGTATAGGAATTAGTGTAAGAAAATATATTTTACATTTTTAATTATATATTAGAAATTAAAGTAAAATATTATTAAACATTAAGTTACAAGAAACTATTATTAAATATAATTTCTTGCAGTCAAATGATGAAACCATAGTAGCTGGTATGGTTGATGGTTTAATTTCTGTGAGAAGAAGAGAAGAAGATGTAAAAACTGAAAAACCACAACGTAAAAAAGTATCATATAGATATTCTGGAAAAAATTTACATATACATGAAGTAGATGTTATTGTAGATGAAGAACTTAAAGAAATTATGTCTAAACATGATACTTATTTAAGAAAATTCGAATATTCAAAAGCTTTAGATTCTGTAATAGCGAGTTATATAATAAATAAAACACCACATGTTACCGTTGCGCTCATGCAAGAACTTATCAGAAGGCAGGGTTTAAAACAAGCCCTTAGTGGTAGAGATGGCAAGTCACTTGTAAATATTCTTAAGTTTTTAAACAAATATATAGGAAATATTCGATTTGGAAGAATATTATTACATGTAGCTAATATATTAATGGGTATGCTATAATTTTTTATTATTTTTATATCTAATTTTATTTTTATATATTTATTATATAATTTAGATAAATATTTCGATTTCTTATAGATATCTATGAAGATCATTTAGATGAACTTGCAGTAGAACCACGAAAAATGTTCAGTACTTTAGCAGCAAAATTAGAAGAAGAAGAAAATTTAATATTAGCATTATCAGAATTACAAGGAAAATTGCATATGATATTATCTGCTGCGGAAATTGTACCTCCTACACCAATAAAAGATATTCAAACTTTAGAACCTTCAAATGCGGCACAAAAAAATTTAATTTTAAGTATAGCATGAATATAATTTAATATAAATTTGTGTATAAAAAATCTGTATATACTTTTCATAAATATTTTTATAAAATTGAATTATGTTACATATTTTTAATTCTAAAAATGTTTATTATGGATATAAATATTTAAAATACAATAGACCAGAGAATTTCATTCTTCTTAATTTACATCACTTAAATGCATATAATATGTATTCCTATAGCATAAATTATTAAAACATGTATCAAATCAAATTTTATCTATTTTTATACTAGAATCTACAGATGTACATAATTACTTTATTTCACGTAATTTTTTTGAGACATTTTTGCCAGGCAGCTGAGGATGGTTTATCAGGCATTATCCATCCAATTGGTATTGCAAATGCATCATTATCTGAACTTATATATTTATCCCAAGCAGTTCTAGAAATAAAATAATTATTTACAAATTTTTATAATGTAAAAAAATTTAATAATAATATTGTAACTGCTTACCTTATGGAAACAAAATTAGTTAAGTCTGAATTGTATTGATCAAATGTTATTTTTCTTCCAAATAATACTTTTTCCCATTCATCAAAAAGATTTTTCTTTTGTTTTTCAATTTTCTTTTCATTATCATTCTTTAACATTAATTTTAGACCTTGTTCTTCTGTAGAATATTCACGATCAAGCATTGACCATTGTTCTGTTAATTTTGCTGAACATAAAAATATAATTATTAAATATAATTATTAAAATATTTATTATAAACTAATATTGAAAAATAATAATACCAATAATATTATTAAATGCTTCATCAGCTGCTGAAGATAAATGTTCTCCTCTTGCTCTGGCAATATTAGCTTTAACATTACGCAAATTTCGTAATTCTTGTAACAATCCAAGATATTTCCTAGCATCAATTTTTTTCCCTCTAACATCAAATAAAACCATATCAGCATCTTTACGTAAATTTTCTTCTTGCTTTTCTTTATCTATTACGGCTTGTTCTTTCCTAATCCATAAATCAATCTGTGTATGCATTCTTGCTCTTTTTTCCATTTTTATTATTTTTTCATTTTTCCATTTCTCTTTTTTAATTTTTTCTCTTAATCTCTTTTTTTTTCGTTTTTCTAAATCTTTTTTTAATTGATTTAAAAAATTTTGATCTTTAATAGGTTCTAATAATTGAACAATTTCTTCCTTTGCTGCATTACAAATATTTATTTTCTGTTGCCATTCATCTTCCATCAAATGTTGGCTATTCTTAAATTCTGCACAAATTATTTTTAATTTCTCGTTTAATTTATATGCAGATGTTATAGCATTTTTAATTATTGCAATTTTAGATTTTCTGCATATATTTCTCTGGTCATTTATATTATTAGATTGATTAATTTCTAAGAGAAAATTTTCAATATTTTTTTCATCTGCTTGTCGAATTCCTAAATTAATTACTGATGTAGCATTTTCATTTTCAAATGTACCAAATGGATAAATATAATTTTGATATATATTCACATTATAATTTGTATTATAAATATATTGATTCATTAGATGAGACATATTATAATTTGGATCCATATAATTTTGTGTAGAATTCTCTAAATTTTGATCATTAAACATAATTATTAAAGACTACTTAATTTGAAAAAATATAAAATATCTTAATACTATCACTTTCTTTATGCATTAAATGATTACTTTAACTTGTTTACAAATCTTATGTTATTTTAGATGAAAATATAGTTTTCTCAACTTTCCACAATATTTTAATAAAATTAGTAGGCTTTGCTTTTTTAACACATTTCCATAATTTCTCCTTCTTTAGGAAGTTGAGCTTCTGCTTCTTGTAATATTTTTTCTGCTTCAATATAATCTTCAATTTCTTTTAAATCTTGTTCCGTATCCAAAATTTTTTTAAGTTCTTCAAAAGCTTTTGCAAGACGTCGTTGACAATCTGGTACCATCATAAGAGATTCTTGAAGTACTTCTTCTTGTTTTTTTATATCATAACCATCTTTATCTGTAATAAAATTAAAATGATGTAAAAATTATATTTGGAAGAAATTAAAATAATGTGAATATTTTAATTGTGATATTTTATATAAAAAATGTACAAGCATTATAATATAGTACATCAACTAGTGAATCAAATAGAAATTTTGAAATATTAAAAAATATACGGAAATATTTGCTAAATAACACAGCTATTGAAAGGATAAAAATAACAAAAATAACTAGCTTTTGATGGCATTTTTCAAAATATTTTTCTCACCCTGTTCCTTTAATTTTTGTATCCTTTCACGTTGCTGTGCTGCTTCTTTTTCATACGTGACTTTTTCTTTCGCGAGACGTTTCACTACTCCAGTCTTAATTTTTAAAATTCTTATACGAGGATCAGACATTGTTTTAATTGAAATATTTTATTTTGGATGCAGAAAATGAAGCGTTTACTGATTAAACAAGGTTTTCCTTATAAGGTAAGATGAATAGCTATAAATGAAATCAAGAAAAATTCTATAACATAAAGATTATACCGATTGATAATCGTAAACTCATATTCTATGAACTTATTAAGAATGACGATCATTTTAATCGATTATTTAATTTATGTTTAATATTTTATAAATTTTAAATAAAATAATTTTTAAATTGAAATTAATATAAAATTTGATTTAAACAAAATGTGTGTTTTTCATTTTTTTAAACAAATATTTTTATATATTGATATATTTACTTACTTATTCTTTTATACAGAAAAATTATTTGAATTAGGTTAGGTTAAAATCGTAACGGTTATGGCACCACTAATAGAATTCTATGATATAAAGGTTATACTGATTGATAAAACTCATTCCATTAACTTATATTTTTATAACATGAAGTTGTCGAGAATGTCGATCATTTCAATCGATTATTTAATTTATATTTTATATTTTATGAATTTTAAATAAAATAATTTTTATATTGAAATTAATATAAAATTTGATTTAAACAAAATATGTTTGCAATTTTCATTTTCTTAAACAAATATTTTTACATATATTGACTTATTTTTATATTTTTATATAGAAAAATTATTTGAGTTAGGTTAGGTTAAAATATTAATGGCGTCACATTTTATTTTATTTGTATCATTTAAATAATAACATAACATTATAATATTATTATGATATATAATATACATATATATATATATATATATATATATATATATATATATATATATATATATATGTAAAATTAAATTATATTCATAAAAATAAAAATCAAATATATTTATTTCTATAAATATAGATTTTATTTCTAATATTTTTTATAATATATATATTAATATCTTACTATATACATATATATATATTAATATATACATAATATGTATATATATATATATATACAATAGAATATTAATAAATACGATTTCATAAAAAATGTTAAATATAAATTAATCTACATTATTTACATTTATATTTATTTAAAATAAATATATATATATATTGAAATAAAATAAAACAAATAAATATATTTAATTTTTATTTTTTATCAATATAATTCAATTAATAATTTCGCGCCATTTGATTTCGAACGTTCGAGACTTGCAGAAAACTTCAAAGAGTATCGTAGTATATCCCCCCACACTTCCGCAGAAAAACGCTACATCGTGCCTGCATTGAAAGGTGCAGTGAGAGAAACAGAAGGGTTAATTGTGTATCAGTTTATCCTTGATTTCCTAAGACATGTAACAAATAAAAGTGACAAGATTAAAATGCAAGACGATATTTTTCCGGCTGCAGAGAAAATCCTTTCCGACATCGAAAATGTGGTGAAGAAGAATCCGTCACTGTGAGTGTTTTCTTAGATACATTACGAGGGCGGAGTCTTTAAAAATATCTGTGAAATATACTTTAAATTCTTAGATTTCGTGCATTAGCATGTTTATTATATAGACAATATCATATTTCATATAATGTTTTAATTATAATGGAATTAAATCATAACATTATCGTCGTACGTTTTAATCAAGCATAAGCACATACGACGCTTTATAAAAAGTTTACATAGTAAATATAATATCAGCAATGTTGGTATCTAGTATTTACAATAGGAAACTGACGCTTTTGTAATTATTAAATCTTAATAATTATTATTGAACGTATCTTTTTTTTAATTTCTCTTTCTTTTTCATATATATATATATATATATATATATATATATATATATATATATATATATGTAATATATACGTATATGTAATATATACGTATATACGCAAATATAACATTATAATTGCATGCATTATTGATATCAATAATCGATGATAATATATATCAAACTAAATCTAAATATATTAAAAATATAATTTTATATTAATATTATATGTCTAAAAGTTAATATTATTTTTATAATAGCATTTTATAAACATTTTTTATTTTTTATGTTATTATATAATTTATAATATTTTATGACAATTTAAATATTTTTCAAACATTTCACATTTAAAATTTATTATTATAATTACTAATTTACAATCAATAATTAAAAAAATTCAAATAATTAAAAAAATATATATATATTTTATTAAATTATATAAATTAAATTAGAAATGTTTATATTAAAAAGATTCTGTTTATTACTTATTATTATGCGTTGATTCATTTTTAATTTCAGGAAAAGTTTTGAAATAATCCCTGCTGAAGACAATGAAAACAAATCACCAGTATTTCATCAGGAAGATTGTCTCGGATTGGCATCGTGGTGCGTGCAACCACTTTACTGTTATGCTTATCGTCGGCTCTTTGAACTTCGACAAAATAAACACAGACGTGAGGAACCTAGTACAATAGCAAGATGGTTGTTGGGCGCATTATTATTAAATCCAGATGTTACGACATTCTGGAACATGCGACGGGAATTAGTAAGAAATCATAAATTAGAAGCATCCGAAGAATTCTTTTTTTCACGATTGGTGCTTTATCATAAGCCAAAATGTTTCGAGGCGTTCGCCTATCGACGATGGTTATTATCATATATATTGAATAGTAAAGACGGACATTATGACCCAGAATCGGTGGAATCGCCACTTTGTAGGGAATTGGACATAGCAACTACGTGTGCGGAAAGATACGCGAGTAACTATCATGCCTGGAGTCATAGACGTCATGTATTGACCCTTCGTGAATCACGTGGATTTACATATCCGAGTCTGGAAACAGAATGGAAGAATTCACTCGCTTGGTGTCAACGGCATGTGTCGGATTATAGCGGGCTTTCCTATCGACAGTTCCTACTAAAAAAATTCATGTTTGAATTCAAGGAACTACCGAAGGAACCGTCTATAAAATACTCGGATGTCAGAGAGCAATGGAAAGAAGAACTATTCGTTTATATTAAGTCAAACATCAGTGAAAAAGGGAACACCCATCAATTGCAGAGGCTATTTAATGCTACAAATGCGGAATCTGAAGCAACTACTTCATCGAAAATGAAACAATATACATATTTCCATGCTTTGTCATATTGGCTAGAAGAATGCCATGCGAATGATAGTGCTATTTTCTTGTACAACGATCACGAGGCTCTTTGGTGTCATCGTAGATTCCTTGCGTATCTTCTTGTGCGTTTTATGGCATTGAAGCATTCTTACCACAAAGACGAATACGATTTTGATAGCCAATCCGTTGACAAATCGATTGAAAAAAAAAATGTTCAAAAAACATTAGCTACGTTAACGAACGATGACGTGATTTTGTGCCACGATTTTCTCGTGCAAGCATTCCGTGCATGCACCAACAAAATTGCTGATCTCGCTATCAAACGAGATCAACACGAGAAAATGCTAGTTGAGAGATTTTTTAAATTTCTCCAAAGCATCGAATTTGAAATTAGATCGTGATCTCGTTGCGTCCAGATTTTACATTGAAACGAAAGATAAAATATACGCAATAAGACAATTTTAATTGGGCATGGACCGATATGCCGTTGTAAAAATCATGCAATAACTGTTCTGTATTTCATACAGACATTATTCCTAGGCGTATATTCTATGTATGAATTATATTTCAATAGTGCTCTCTCGTCTGATCTGTTGCGCGGTGATCTGTGCATATAAATCAGTGCTGTCCACGAGAGGGATCTCTTATGCGACTTTGTTCCCTTTTACATGTCATAAGAGTAAAAAGAACTCAGAAACAGATCTAATATTCTAGATTTTCTTCTCTTTCTATCTTGCTCTTAAAACGAATGAACGTGAAAAAAATGAGAATATGAAAGATATTCTGAAACTGGACAGCACTGTCATAAATGATGTAGCATCGTTTATGATAACACAAGATCTAATGTACAATGTAAATGAAAATGGAATGAGTATCGATACTTATTTTTGAGACATTTACCGTATATTGTTTAAGAAAATTTTCAATAATTGAAGACGATATATATTGTATCGTAATTAACAGAAAAAAGAAGAAACTGGAAGTTGGATAACGTTTGATTTTTTAAACGTTATCCAATATGCGAAAAAAATAAGTATACTATGATTGCGTAGTAAAGAAGAAAAAAAGTGTCTTTTGAGGCTATGGGGAAGTATTATTATGGGGTAAATGTGTATAGTGGAACGTTGACAAAGTATAAAATGAAAAAAGAAAAAAATGTTAGTTTTGTAATCATGTGTTTTTAGTCACCTTATTAGAATAGCAAAGGCTCGCAAATGCCGGCCATTTACATCGTCAAGCCAAATGTTTTGACGCCACTAGACATATGCGATATTGGCCACGTTGTCCTCCTTTGGCACGACAATCTGACCAAAAATAAATCTCTAGACTTTTGTCTGAATTTCTCGTCAGTCTACCGGGAACGGTCGTTAAATGCGTACGATTGTCAGATTTCTCGTCATCAAATCCTATAACTTCCGTTTCATTGTTACATGTTAATAAAGTTCAGTGAACCTTGTCGACAACAAATTTTTGTTTTTTTTTCTTGTATTTTTTTACTGATGAAAATCTACCTTTAATATATGCGTAAGCGTTTCCTCATAAAAAAATTTGATCCTAATCTTTCAATTGTCTTAATTCTCTAATATCCTTTAATTCTAAAAATTAATATATGAAAAAGAGTACAAAATCGCGGGAAATTTTTTTCAATATTATAATTGCAAATGTGAAAATTTTGATATTTAAAATCATTATAAAAAGAAAATATTTTATTTTGATTATGCTATTGGCTCATAAAAAATATTACTAAACAATAATGTTAATTAATTAAAAATATTTTTATTAAGTACTATAAGATATTTAAAATTTTAGAAAACGATAACAAAAACATAGTATCCTATGCATATTATAGCTATTCATAATATTAATCGATATATGATGATTTTAATTGATCGATATAAGATAATATTATTCAACGATCAAGAAATCAATCGATAGTTCCCATTGCAAATAGTTCATCTAGAGTAACAGAAACGTGTATCTGTTTTAAATGTATTATTATCAATGGATTACTTTTAATATATTATCGAAACTTGCACGTGACGTTTGTCTATTACGTTCATTGGTCGATCAGTTCGATTGTGTGACTACAAGGTACAAGTCGGTCGATAGGCATCCTCAGAAATTCTACTAGTACGATTATTTCAAGGAAGCAACGTGATGAACTGTGCAGTGGCGGGTCGGACGAGTCATTTTCTTTTAATTCGTTTATTCGAAATCAAATAAATCAAAAGTTGAATTGATGGCATCTGAAACTAGATCTATGATTCAAAATAACCTCGATAATTTTTCGAAGCAAGACCGGATGCGAACTGTTCAAAACAAAGGTAAGACGAATACTTTTTTGTATTTATCATACAATTTATAATATTTAATTATTTTTTTATTAATTTTTATTTTTTGTGATTTTGATTTTAATTTTTCATAAAGATAATTTATTTTAATATTTTGTTTAGTTGATGAATGTAATTTTTAATTTCTTGTTAATATTAAATGTCAACATATATCAAATAAATATTTGATTACTATTATATATATTTATATGTATTTATATTATATATTATATTATATATATGTTATTATATATATAATTTAATATATTAAAATTTATTTATATTTTGATGGTCTGAATATTTTTCTTTTAAATAAAATCATATTCATATTCTTATTCTATATATAAATATATATACATATTATAAATATATATATATATATATATATAAGTGTATTTTTTTATAATGAATTAATCGTTATATGTGTATTAATATGTATTATATGTGTTATTTTATATGAATATCGGATATTTATAGCATTATGAGTATATTTTAATTAAAAGCATTAGATATAAAAGAAAATTTTAATTTCATAAATTCAATTATATTTTATATATTTAAATATATAAATATAAAATGTTTAATTATTTTTCTTTAATAAATTATTTTTATTATTGTTAAATACTAATATGATATTTGCAAAAAATTGTTCCATGGAGTTTTTAAATAAAAATATCTATAAAAATATTTTTTCTGTTATAATGAAAATAAACTTATTTTATTTTCTTACAGATTGTCCAATATTATTAATAATATGATGATATTAATGCAACAACGAATGTTTTTTAAATTATATTTGTTTTTTAATAATTATTAAATTACTAAATTAAATTATTAAAATCACTTTTACAAAATCCTTTATATAATGAAAAATTTTCAAATAAAATAATATTGTAATCAAAATTCAATGCATTTGTGATAAAAATTAGAAATAAATATAGAGAATTATCGAACCTTGACCTATTGCCCAATTAACCATATATAGATTCACCCCTTCCTTTCTTGATCCTTTATTCATAGATTTTGCGGTATTTGTGAGAAAGTTCAAAGCGACATCATGTTCTACCTAACGTCGAGAATGTGAAAATTTTATAATAATTCATATGGTGAATAAATATATGTTTTGTCAAATCAATGAAAATTTCTTAAGAAGATTGATATAACATCAAGCAAGAAATCTGTGTAATATTCGTAAGAAATACTTTGTTTAAGTGGGTAAAATAATAAAACAGCCTTTCAATTATATTTCATATTTCTATAATATTTTCTTAGATTATAAATATAAATATAACGATCGAAACACTAAGCCTTTAAATAAAATTTATTCATTTATATACATTTTATTTATGTACATTCTTTAAAATAAATCATATGAATTATACAATATAAATATTTTTTAAGAAAAAAACATCTATGAAGAATGCAGAAAAATTAGAAATAATTGTTAAAGTTGATAATTTATTATAAAATTTAGAAATATGTATATTATATATCATATATTATACATATTTTCAATAATTGAAAAACAATTTAAATATTAAAGAAATTTAATATATGTATATATATATATAATAGCTTTAAATATTTATTTATGTATTATGTAAAAAAATAACTGTATATTATTCAGTTATTTATCTTATGTTTAAATGTGAAATGAAAAATTAATATATTTAATAATAAATTTTTATAATCATGATAAAATTTAAAAGAAAATAATAATAGGATAATTTTATAGATATTCCATTTATATTTATATATAGCAATTTTAGTTTCTTTAAAATGATTTCTTATTATCGTTTTCATTACAGAAATCCTCCAGATATTACATATTATCTATAATATTTTAAAAATATACATATTATCTTATTATCATTTTACAGATATTGTACAATTAGACGCATTCTCTTGAAAATACCGTTTACACTGTACGAATGTGAAATAGTACAGATAAAAATTTGATATATAGTATAGTATCATTATTGTCAAACGAACTTTAATCCTACAATGATTGGCATCTATGCAACAGTATATACGTATATACTACTACATATAACATTTTATAAACAGGAACCATTCATTTACCTTATACATTAAAGTTTACACTAAACGAAATAAATTTTTTTATACGAAAAAATTTATACATAAATAGAAATTGTTTATGTTTAATATTATTCTCTTTTATATTTGTACATATATAACAATATTATATATTATATTTTTATATATATCCATATAATGAGCATAGATTGCTTATATAACAAGATGACATCGATAAAATAATATGGATTTTATAAATTAACAAAAAAGGGATTAAATAATATTAAATTTAAAAAAATATAATACTTAATAATTAATTTAATTCTTACTATTTATTTAATACATACTTAATACAATTATTAAATTAATATCTAATATTAAATAAGTTCTTTTATTAATATTATTCATTTTATTTATTTATTTTTGTATTTATATATTTATTCATTTATGCTTAAATACGATATGATGCAAAAGAAAAATATATTATAAAATAAAAATAATTCTTATAACATTTTTGGAGTTAAGCAGAAGAAATAATTTTCCAATATATAATTTTTCTGTATTTTAGCACGCTCATGTGTTGTTACATAAATTTATTTTTACATTTATCCCCCCAAGAGAATTGATTTAAATATTGAATTGAATACAACACCGAATGAAATTTTATTTTTAGATCTATTTAATCTTGGCATAGTCATTGCAAACAAAGTGTAGAGTCTTTCGTGCAATACATTTCATTACGAACTATGATCATTGCGAACTATATTACGTTTTATTAACAATATATTACGTTCAAATAAACAAATATCATCTTTATCACGTGTTTCTTGGCAAAAGAATGCGTTATTCTATTCTATTCATCGTATAATGATGAACGCAGATTCATGTTCCCATACGATTTAATAAAAAAAATCATTTCCGTATAAAATATATACATTCTCTTTGTCACGAAATATGTAACTCTGAACTCACGACCTTCTTCATGAGGAACGGACGTGCACATATGCGCTCACTTAATACTAATTGAGACCGAATTAACTGGCATATGGATAAAATGAAACTTGAACGTACTATCGGTCGGGAGCACTGACAATATTACGGTTATCACGATTTTTATGAATCCGCCATCGGTGTTTTTTGTACTGAACTCTTTTTTTGTTGTTAAATCTGTTTAATTCGCTATCTCTTCATACGTGGTTTGTAAAGTTTCTTTATTAATATTGATATTTATATATTTAATTAACGTATGCAAAAATTTACAAAATTCAATGATATGAAAAAAAAATCTTTAATCTTTAATCATTTTTGTTTTTAGAAGCTATTTGATTGTAATAAAATTTAATAAAGAAAATCTATATTAAAAAAAATGAGAAAAAACTTTCTATTAATATTTCTTTAGTATTCATAAAAATATGAATTTGTATAAACATAGTTTAGTAATGACATTGGTGTAAAATTAAAATTAAGAAATTACAAAAAAAAATAAAATAAATCTTTGAGATTAGGATTGATTAAGCTCCAAGGTGATGAAATATTATTATGAAATATTATTATAAATATTATGAAATATTAAACAATATAAAATACATATTATTTTAATTTAGTAATTAAAATATTCTGAGAAAGAATTAAAATATTATAATAATTAATGTATTTTAAATATATGTATTTATAGTATTTTATAAATATTTAATATTTATCATTACCAGCTTTTATAATACTTGCGATTTTAATCTTAAAATTGTTAATCGTTTGTTTATTTTATAATCAAGAAAACATAGTTTTTATCATGCATTGTTAAAACTTACAGTGAAGCTTTTCAAAATATTGATTGATAATCTATTTCTATCATATATTCTATTTATTATGTTTTTTTTTTAATTTTAAAAGTATTAAAAATTGTAAAAAAAGAATAAAATTTCAAATTAATGGAAAAATTTTCATGGAATCTTTTAAAATTTTTTATAAAAATAAGTGACGTATTCGTTTAAAAAATCATTGTTTTTTAAATGTGGGAATTTCATGTTATATCATCATGGAACTCCCTGGATATGAGCAATTCCGGAAATAATTATGAATCAACCAAGATTCACATATATTACAAATATTTTAGAAATGCAGCATTCCTGAGAAGGATGCGCGGTCTTTTGCCAAAAAGTGAAATCGTCCTTGTATACCTAAGTGAGACACCTCGAATTTTTAGTCGTTAATCAGAGATTCACGAAGTCGTTTTTCAAACGTTGTTACATATATATATATTTTGGCATTTTTAACCAGCAACATAATTTGTGTCATATAAATAATCTAATAATATTTAAAATTCTTATTAATAGACCAAAATTTTAATATAATTCAATTTTTTTTATAAATGAATCATTATGTTTTTCTAATTAAGAAGTTACGATAGAGTAAAAATAAATTTCGAATTTTTTAATAACATTTTTTATATATTTTATTTATTTTTTATATATTTATTTTATTTTCTAATATTTTTTGTATTATTTCATTTTTCAAATTTTTCATATATTTTATACTTTATATGTTTATTTTATTTTTTATATTTTTTTGCATTTAATTTATTTTATAAATTTCTTACTTTTTTAGCTTTTATTTTTATTAAAAATTTTCTTAATATTTTGTTGAAAATTTGTAATACAATTTTCTTTTTTTTTTAGAAGTTTTTTAAAAATAATTTTTTGTTGGCCATGAAAAATGTTTATGCAACAAATTGTTAAATTTTTTATATTATCTTCTTTGACTGGTAAGCAATTTATTTAAGAAATTTCAGCGTTCATCGTTAAAATTCATTTTACAAATTAATAGAATGCGAAATAACTCAAATATGCAAAAGCGGATGGCATTGATTTGATTACAGGAGCATGTCTATAATACGCTCACGTAACTTATGAGAAACTGAAGACATAGTATATTAATGCTAAAGCTGACGTGATGCAAGAGGATTTTAAACGAATTAAAGCTGTGTCGCCAAGAATAGGCAAGAATCGCGTCTTTGTTAACAACACTACACGTGTTTCTTAAACATCAGTCGCCGTTTATTCAACGGACCTTCCGTTCGTGAATTACTTCTTTATCGTTTATTGAGCTATCTTTTCACGTTCATCTTTCATTAATGTTTCTTGTAAATAGATATGTGTACATCATATAACAATGTCGACACGAGGCTTCTCAGGTGATAAACGTTTACAATTTTCTAAACATTGAATATATTTGTGAAAAAAATGAAAAGGATATCACGTTGATGACATATTAAATGTATTTATAAATATCGACTATCATGTATACCTGGATGTCATTTGGCAATGGATTATTCTTTATAATTTTATGACCTTTATTTCTAATAATAGTCAAATTTATTTTTAACTCTAAAGTTGGACAATTTTGTTTTTCTTACTTCGATAAATAAATAATTATTTTCTAATAGATTTATGTACATATATTTCTTAAACATTAGAGGTTATATTAACAAGTTGTATATTTTTTTATAGCTATATATTATTATATTATTTTTTAATAACTATAGTATACAGTATTTTTTATTTGTATATACATTATTATTGTTTTTTTTAACAAAAATATTGGAAGATCAATTTTTTCTTTTAGACAAATGTTATATTAATGAAACTTTTCTTGTTTCACTTTTAATGTTAAAATCACTTTTTATATTTTCACATTTTTATCAAATATATACATTTTTTCTTAAAAATAGTTAATACGATATCTTTTTCAGTTTTAAAAATATATATTATGTAAAAAGAATATATGAGATCATTAAAAACAATATAAATAAAAAAAATCTTATAAAAAATAATATTCATATATAATATTTGGTGTTATATCAAATAATTCAATTTAAACTATGAAATTTAACTTTTATAATTTTAAATTATATATTATCATATATTTTTAATTTCAAATAATGACTGAATCTATTTCAGAGTTAATCAAAATAAATGTACCTATATTCATGTAACTGATTGTGAAACTAACCTAAAGCTTAACCTAATAACCTAAAGAAACCTATATAGTTTACTTGCTTTGTGTTACATTGGTAAATACATACAACTCACAAAATTATATATTTTTGATATTTTTCTTTATTTTTTATTTTATTTACTGTATAATATGCATGTTATATTTTTATATATTTATTTACATATTCAATTTATTTCGTTGTATATTCAATTGTATGTTCCTTATTTGGTTTAATTATTCATATGTTTATCTATTTATTTCCATTTACGATTTTTACGTTATTTTCTATTTTTTATCAGTTTTTATTAATGTAATGCAATATAATAAGAAACTTTTGTATAAACTTTCTTTAATTACTTTGTCACATATATTATCACTGATATTTAATGTATAATAATTGACAAATTGATAATTATAATTTATAATTATAATTTATAATTATTATATATATAATAATTATAAAGCAAATAATAATATATAATTATTTATAATAATATATTTGTTTATACTTTTGCGTCTTTTGAAATCAAAAATTTAAATTAAAACAAATTTTGAAACACAAAAAATATAACCTAAATTACTTTTTTAATTATGAATATAAATAAGTTGAACATTTTATTTAAAAATATATTTAACATAAATCATAAGAATTTTTTTTCAGATAGCGAACTAGAGCCACCGTTTCGACGAGCTACTTCTCTTAGGCTACCCAAATCATCGAATTCAAATACTATTGATCGCAATCGATTATATGTATCGACATATCATGGAAAATCATCGATGTCCATGACATGGACACCAGATAAAACCATACCAGTTTGTCCCGCCAAGCATTTCACACCTACGATTGACGCACCTGCGCCGGAATATCTTGCCCGAAATCTTCTTCAACTTGGTTGTCCTGTTGTGTCAATGCCCACGTAAGTTTCTTTAATCCATTATGTGTACACTCTTAATAATTCAGTGTATCGTTCCGAATATGTACATGTCAGAAATAGCGATATCCGTAATCAAATATAATCCGTTTCCGCGTTCCCTCTCTTGGGAATACTGCGCATTTTGTTTGGGGAGGCTGATCATCGAGTGATGCATAGGTTGTGTTATTATAGATTAACTTTTCATGTGAATTGGACGTAAATTTTTTTTGAAATCGATTATTGTTAGAAAATAAGATATGAATATAAAATAATAGTAAATCATATCTTATTTTTATATAATTAGATATCGCTATTTTCATTTTTATTTATATTCGATAAATTCGATATAAATATTTATTTATTTTTAGCTTTTTTGAATCTATATATGATTTTGAATTATTGAAAGAAAAATATATATATATATGTATATTTTAAAAATTATAAACACAAAACAACGAAGGAATGGTAAAGTTTTTTTGACATTTTCGGACATACTTGTGATAAATTAAAAAATTTTGATTCGCATAGGAATTAAAAGTTCTCTCGCTACGTTACTGTTAGTTACTGTGTTACTGTGATATAGTAGTGTACCGGTAGTTCCTTAATGAGGAAGTTATTTTTATTTTGTCAACTAATAAGACAATTAAATGTTCATTGTAAATATGTAGCAGTATAAAATTGCGCACGTGTATCGTTCTGTTTCATCTATATTATTACAGTTATCGCGTGACAGAAAGAAATGAAAATAGATTAAGTTAGTCAAGAAATAACATTGACGATCAGCTGATCAGTATCCACGATCCCTCTGTCGGTCGTTTTTCCGAGATATCAGTGAAGTGATGCGATTCCAATGATTTTGTATAAGTTACATACATGCTTATGTGTACATGTTTGCAAAGCAAGTCAACTATACAGCTATACAACTAGGTAGCGTAGTATTCGGTCAATAGCTGGCGAGACTGGCGCAGACGCGCCGAAACAGCTGAGTGTGCGTTCACGTACATCTAATGGTGTTGTACTATTGGTATACACTGCAAAAGTGTCGTCGAGTAGCGAGAAGTCTACTAGCACGAGCGCGGACTGCAGCACGTTCAACACACCGCATTGCCGTATTTTCACTGCAAACCTCTGTGAAACATACTATCTATTTTTTTTCCTCAATCAAGAACATTTCCTCAAACAAGATTGAAGATATCTTGCTTTTTAAATATTCAAATTGTGTTAAAAAAAATCGGTACATCATACTAGAAGAGAAAATCTTTCAAAAGTGAATCAAATTTGTTGATCATCGTTTCTTAAATACAAGAGAAAAATAATCGAGAATAGAGAATTTACGAAAAAATAAATGTTCTAACATTTGATAAAAGTTTCATTGATCTTCCGAGCTTTTTAGAGAAAAATGATGCTGCGACCGTATTGACCGAGTGAGCTATCAGATTCAAATATTTCTATGGGAAATTCAAAGTTCTCAATATTGTGTACAATGAAGACCGGGAGGAACATAGAGGAAGTTTCGAATAATTAAAAGGACGATTCGTGGGAGAGAATTTAATTTCTAGTCAGTTTTTGCATGTGACAGTATAGTCGTAACGTGGGACAGTGGCGCCCCTCTACTGGACTGCTAGCTACGATAATACTCATCGCAGGTGTGACTTTTTCAAAACTCCTATGATTTATTAAATTTTGAATTGTATAGTAATATTTCGATATAATTTATTTCTAAACTTTATAGACTTGTCAATATATTTTTATTTTATTATTTTAAAATTCTTTTATATTAAAAGTAAGAAAAAGTTTCTTTTTCTTATTTCCTATTCTTAATCTAGTTTGAGAAACACAAACAAATAAAACATTTAAGGTTAAATATCATTAACGCATATAAATGATTCCTTCCTGTTTTGTTGCAATGTATCCAATATAAAATTATATTATTTTATTCCTAGTATCGAAAATAAGATTACGTATTTTTAAAATTTTTATGTATCATTACGTATTTTTAAAATTTTAATAAAATTTCTACTAAAAATAAAATTTATCAAAATATTAATTTAAGAATTATTTTTTAAAAGTTTAATAAACAATAAAAATTATAATAATCATATGAAAAGTCACTACGAATTATCAACTATCGAATCAGATTAAAATTATCGATAAATTGGATTTGCGTGAGTTTATAATCGTTATTGAATAAGTCGTAACTGGATGTATACATATAACATGCACGATATCACCAGATAAAAATGAACATTTAATACGGAATTCGAAGAAAAATCGACATTAATGTACAATGTTTAAGATGATAATGGATCAATTTAATATTTCGGAGCTATTATTTCTTTTCAGACCTCGTGGAGGAGTAGGGTCTGAACCTCCGCAGAGTAGCGATAGCGATGAATACTCGACGACGAATACTCAACAGCATAGTCATGGACATGGATATGGTCAAGGACAGGTGGATATCT
This sequence comes from Apis cerana, assembly GCF_029169275.1. NCBI lineage: Eukaryota > Metazoa > Arthropoda > Insecta > Hymenoptera > Apidae > Apis > Apis cerana. The sequence goes on from NC_083857.1 coordinate 5,279,479, forward strand.
ACAACGTGCCCAAAGTCCAGGTGTCGGGACCATCGAACAATGATGAATCCTCTTCCGTCATCAATGGGTAAGTTTAATATTTTTCTTTTTTTTTCTTATTTTTGATAATGCTTATAATCATTATCATAAAGGTCTATATATTCTAATAATGCATTATTAATATTTATATAACGTTTATAAAGATGGATAAACTAATATATATAGAAAGTGAAATCAAATATCTTAATATATATATTTTGAAACAATAATACTTATTAATAATTTATATTTTAATTATTAATTATTAAATTTACATTTAAAATGGGATATTATTTTACATATCTACATATTTATTAATTTTATTAATTATATCAATTATTATATAATATAATAACTTCAAAAAATTGAAAAAATAAAAAAATATGTATTTTCTTTACTTATAGTACTATAAAAATTAAATTTACCTTACTATTACTAACTTTATTATTTTAAAAATTTGAAACCATAAACTAAAAACGTTAAAAATAGAAAATTATTAAAAAAATTCAAATAAAAATCTTCATTCAAGTAAATTTAATTCACTTGAAAAAGTCATGTTTCTTGAATTTGAATTTTTTAGAAACATTAGCATTGCAACATGAACATAAAATTAAATAAATTGTTTTAAACTTTTTATTCATTAATTATCAATCTTCTTATAAATGAACTCAACATTTTATCTTTTATACAGATAATCTTACAAAACTGTTGCGAGAATGTTCTCTTAATATATCGATTGTCAGATATATCATATATCAGATACAAATTAATTCAAACTTCGTGTATACCGAAACTTTTCAAGTTATATTTCTTGTAATAATTTATTATATTTCTTGAAAATATGAAATATATAATACAAACTTATAATTGATAAATGATTATAGATTATATAAATATATATAAATATAAATTATTTTTATTTGATAAATACAAACTAAAAATAAATTTAGAATAAATTAAAAAAATATTTTAAAGTCAAAGATATAATTATATACAATTTGATATAATTTTACTTACTTTATAATACTTTATAATACTTACAATGATATTGTGAAGTATCATATCAAAATTTTTTTGCCCAAATGTTTTAAAAAAAAAACTTAATAATAATTTTTTATGACAAGATTTCAACAATTTGTATAAAAACGTGAAATATCTTCGGTAAATCTAGTCAATAGATTGATATCATACACGTGTTAATTACTATATTACATATTACATATATATGAATCTTAATTACGAAGTATATTCGATACACAATATCGTCGATAGTATACAGAATAAATATAAAATTACTACTGTTTGTTTTCGATATGTCTTATCGTTTAATTCGTTGATTTAATTTTTTTTCTGCAACACAAGGCGAGTATTTTTAACAACAATGCTCGTTTGATATCGCGACATAAATAATTTTCTAGATAAGGAAAATGCCAGAATTCTTCTCTAGTACATATATTATTTAATTACATAATCCTTACATTAGTATTGAATTTCATCAAAGTGTTTGCATTTCTCGTGTAATGATTTACTTCTTAACTTTTGAGAATAATCTATTTAAAATTTTTATTAGATAAATTATGATAAAGATTTATTTAAAAAATTTGATTTTTAGAAAAATAATTATTATGGAAATTTTCGATTTGAGTTGCATCAATATTGAATATAAAGCTGCGTTTTCATTGAAACGATTACGAGAACTTCTTGTGAATTTTATACTGAAAAGATTTTATTCTTATTAGCATTGAAATTATCCTAATATTTTTTCAAAGGAGAGCATCGAAAGTATTGAAAAAAAATATACCTCTAGGAAAAGGAATAGGAAAAGAAGAAATATCATCATGGTGGGCCTTTTTTTAAAACGGTACCTGCGCATACACCGTTATACACGTCGATGAACCGATTTTCCATTAGTAAATAAGCCGTAACGATTGGCCAATTATTTTTAGATCAACTTTTATACATCCAAGGTTGTAGCATCTGTCGATCTAAAAATATTCTCTTCAAGAAATTCCTTTTTATTCGATCTATCGATTCTCGCTTAAGCGATTCTTGTATAAATCTTTTAACGTCCATTGGCTTTTGATGCAAATGAAACGGCCATCATGAAAGATTGATATACCATCCTTAGGGATTTTGGAATTCCTGAAATATTTACACGTTGAAATCTTATATGTACTTTTACACAAATATTCGCTTTTGAAATATTCGAGTTAAGCTTCGAGAAAATATTTTTAATTTTCTTTGTTATAAAATAAATAAATACTGAGAATGATAAATTAACAAGAATAATTTTTAATTAACAAGAAGAATCAAATTTAATTCTTATATTTATTGTTAGATATATATCTTAATTTTGATGAATTATCATCTATTGTTGCAATATTCTTCATCCATTACTTAGCCATTAAATAAGGATAAATAATATATTTTAAGAGCACTTTTTTCAATTATTATATCGTAAGATAAGAAAAATATCAAGTTTCGCTATCACATAGTTATAGTTATATGATTATTTTCCAATTTTTTTTTATTCCACACAGGAAAAATTCTAATTTTCTGTGATATTACTTAAATTTCCGGATTTCACTCGAATCTCTCATTTCTGAAATAAATATTCTTTAAATGAAAGATTTTTCTTCTATCCTTGTAACTGGAAAAAAGATTAGATGAAAGTTGGATGTTTCTTTTGTTTTGGAAAACAGTTTGCAAGAGTTGGAATTATCTTTCATCGCTTTTTAACGAGCGTTTCGCAAACGGAAAGAAAAAATTGGAAAAGCACGAGGGATAAGAGGCTGCTCGAGATTCTTTCATGCATGCGTTTTTCATGGCGCGATAGAGTGCAGAAAAAAACAGCAAAGGAGCAAGTCAACAAGATTTATTGTACTACTATGTATAAAACAATGTTTTTCAACTGTTTTGCGAATTGCAACTCTCTTTTTACAATAGCTAAATATCTTTATTTTTTTAAAAAATAAATCAAAGACTACAGTGATAAAAATTAAAAAAAAATATTCTCATTGTAATTAAAAGACAAATATTTAATATCTGAAATAATGGAGAGGAATTATTCTTTAATTAACTATTCTTTAAAGATAATAATACAATTTTATTCTCTATCTTTTTAAATCATGATATAGATGACAGTATCTGTCATGAAAAATTAATCATATATAAGATGAGATTGTTAGAATTAAATGAAATTTGTCCGCATTTTTTTAGCTTTTATCTGTCTGGATATATTCATTTGGATATGATAAAAATGATATCGTAAATGTGCAGTTGAACAAAATTATTTAATGTTTCCATTTTATCAAAATTTTTCTCAGGATAATAAATTCTTCATTATATAATACAAAATTTATTACATCATTACATGTTTAATAATATCATTTCATTTTTAAAAAATTAGATTTTTAAAAGGCTTCGATAAATTTATCTTTTATATTTTATTAAATATCAAATATTTATATTTATATTATTATCATTTATTAGTTATGAATTATATGTTATCTATCACTATCAATTAAGCTATATCTACATGCATTGTATATTTAGAACAATGGATATTATATTATATAATATATTAATATATATAATTTCATATTATAAAATTTAAAAAATTAAAAAAATTAAAATTAAAAAAAGCTAAAAATAATAATTAAAATGGCATTTTTCTAATAAGTTATATATCATTTTTTTTTTATAAGTTATATCATATATTATTCACTATCATTTTGATATTTTTGTTATCCTTTTCAAACATGTGAATAATACTTGGGATATTTTGTTAATGAAAGAACGATAATATATAATTCTACTTATCATGATAATATTCAATCCTTGTCGAGTGTGCATCGATTCTGTAGCTGAAATTGTTCTCTTTATTAAAGATATTCATCGAGCAGTTTCACGTATGCATTTCATTCCACGTGCACGAAAAGAAATCTAGTCTGTTGAACAAAAAAACTTTTATGAATTCTTGGTTTATTGAAAATTACTTATATTTTTATTACAAGTTCAATGTTCAATTAGAAAATTTTATCTGCGATTTTTTAAATTGTATAAAAAATAAGGAAGAAAGAAGACAGATATCTAGAATAGAAATGAGACAAATTTCTTCATTTTTGTGATAATGATCAGTTTTCTATCTCGAACAAAAGAACATTCTAAGGTTTCTTGATGTAAGCTTTTGATATTAAGGTTAATCTCTGATCCAGTTTTAACTAACATACTAGTTATTGCAATTTTAGCTTATATTTGATGTTCTTATTAAGATTATTGGATTGAATAGATTTTAGAAATGAAAAACATTAAAAATTTATATTCAAAAGAAAGATTCAAATTTCATTAATCAATTTTCATTAATTATTTCAATGATTTCAATTGTTTTAAGATTTTTTATCGAATAGAATTTCTGAAATTTATAACAAAACTTTAGGATATATTGTATTATGCCTTATCGAAAATTTCTATAAAAATCGCTCTATAAAAATTTCTATAAAATACCTGTTTTAACATTTTAGATAAGTAATCAAAATAAAGATATTTATCTCTTATACAAGATCCTTTGATAAATGTAAAACTTTGGCAAATATTGTTCTTATACACTTTCATTTTAATATTACTTTTTCTTTTTTTCCTTCTATCATGTTTACAAAATTTTTAAGGAAAACAGCTTAGTCTCGATCTATATATGCATAAATTGATAAGATAATTTCTTATATCGTATCACTAACGATACAATATGGAATAAATTTTTCAATTTTATATTTTTGGTTTGATTAAGTCGATATTCATTATAGATATATGTGTAAGATAAACGTGAAAAGTTATTAATAATTCTTCAAAGAACAGATTATAGTATCTAAGAATATGTTTTTTATAGATATTTCTAGTCAAGTTTACAATATTGATATGATATTTTATTTTTATGAAATATCTAATTTACATTATATAATGGAATCTTCAAAATATAATATATTTCTTTTTAATTTTTGGCATAATAATTTTGGTTTCATAATAACGCTTTTATTTTCCAAAATAATATTTATTTATAATAAAATCATCTTGAATTAAAATGTTTTTGATGTTTTTTATAAAAATTTATTTTTATGATCATAATATCGACTATGTAAATTTAAGTAAATTTTCATGAATTATTTATTGAATTAAATAAATATTTTATCAGAGAATTTAAACTTATATGTATATATCTTTAGAAAGAGATTTTATAATATTATAATAAGATATTTTAATATTATAATAAGATATTAAAATAATAAAGATATTAGAATAAAACAACTTATTTTATAATCTAACAATAATTCAATAATAATAATTTTAAATATAATAGATATAAATTTAATCAAAAAATGGTTTAATTCAAAAAATGGTTATGTAATGTAATGTTAAGCAACGCTTACCCGATCTTTCATTATCACATTTAAACTTTCTTTTCTAACCTATCATTTCTTTCTAACCTATCACGTATTGAAAATATTATAAATACATACATGTATTATTTCATTAATACGTATTTTTCTATTAGATCAATTCGATCATTCAAATCAATTTCCATTTGTCTGTTTCTTCAAATGAATGCAAGTTGTCTTAGTTTAGATTCGATCGATGGAAATATGATAGGAAGCCAATTCCATGTGACGTAAATCTATGTCGGTTGTTATATGAGGCTTCGCCATGAACACGCGTTTATCGGATTAATTGCAAATCTTTTGATTTGAAGTTAGTTTTATCTTCGATGTCATTTCTAATTTCTTATAATCGATGCTTTTTCTCGTAACATGATGGTTAAACCTTTAGAACTTTGACGATGCTTTTCTTTATGTTGACACGTGCATGCCGAAGAGCTGCGTGCGCACCTGTTCTGTGCACGCGCTTCCGCGCGCGCAATGACTTCATTTTTCGCACGACATGATGCCGGAAAGTCAATTAAAATGCTGTTCGATCAGGATTTCCGGAAATAGCCTCGTTATCCATGGATTATCGACACGGACAACAAGATACTTTACATTGTTCATTGATTCACACAATAATATATTACATTTCATACTTGTACAATTGTATTAGATATGGAAATTATTAGATTAAAACACATTTTTTTTTATTTAATATGCGTAAATATATAATGAATATTTCGTACTTGATTTCAAACATATGATTTTTCATTTCTTTTTTTATATTTACTTTTCAAACAATTAAGATTTTTCATCTTTATCGTTAGAAATTTAGATCGTTTACTAAGAATATGTATCATCATAGTATTTAACGAAAAAGTTAAACAATTAAATATGAATAATTAGTTATTCTACATTAAAATATTAAATTTTAATTTATACGAATTATATTTTATTTTCTATCATTCTCGCTCACCATTCCATGATAGCATGTTATCTACAATATTATTAATCAAGTATTTCATAAGGGTTCGTTATATTAATAATTTTAAATAGATTACTTTTAATGCTACGAAGTTGAAACATTAACGTCAACGTTATCGGCGTTTGCTTTCTTATTCACATGGTTTCTCTCCCATGTTAGACGGAGAAACGACCCCAGAAAATTATCTCCGCTTGTATGAAACGGTTGATTTATGATGTTCGTACGTGAACGTACGACCTCCATTTCCTCTCTCGTCGCTAGATATGACACGAGAATACAACGCAAATATTATCAGAATTTTTGCGTGAAACATATTTATCTCTCAATGGTCAGTCTCGTTCGAGAGAGATAATTTATCGATTCAAGATTCGACATTTCAAAAGAATCGCTTCCTCGAACGGTAGCAAAACGATCTTTTACACGTAAGTGCACACATTCTTCTTTCTTCTGTTGATATTGATTGTTCTGTGAAAAATTCGATGTTCCAAAGGTGTATTAAATGGAAAAATTGTTTAATGGATTTATATTGGCTTTATAGGGGCAGGTAAACAGATATTTTTATCATATTTGTATTTATTCCTTTTTTGATTTGATTTGTTATAACAATTTCATGTATTGAGTTAAAATATACTTCAAATATAAAATTGTATTTCTTAGATAATTGAGAATTAAATATCGAGAGCTACTAAAACTTCCGAGCTATGGAACATCCAATTATTGGTTTAACAAGTCATTTTAATTGATATAATTAGTTGGTTTGAAAAAAATATTTTACAATTAAAGCGATGATAAAAAAATTGAAATCAAACTATAAAAAATAAGTTATATAAAAATAAATAATTGTTTTTTTTACAATTTATACAAAATATTATATTTAACTTAATTAATAGCACAAAAGATCCATATGAAAGTATTAAAAATATGCATAATTAAAATTTTAATTAAATTTTAAGAGAATATTTATTTTTGTATTTAATAATTAATTTAAAGAATTTATTTTTTTTAACTGAGAAAGTTTAAAAAAATTAACAATATTTACATAATAATAACATAATAACATAATAATTTAAAAGAAATAATGCTTACATTATTAGTTTTTAAATAAAAATAAATAAATATTTCTTGAATTAAAGAAATATATATTTTAAATATAATTTTTACATTCTTATAAATAAAGATAATATTTTATAATAATATTTCTTATAAAAAAAGTTAATTAAGTACATTATAAATTCAGAAGAAAGATGAAACTTCAAACATTTATCATATAATTCAGACATATCACAATAATATATTAATCAGATTATATGTGTAATTGAAAATAAGCGTGTATAATATGTACTGATAAAATATTGCATTATAAAATATAGAAACATGTTGTGAATATGAAAATATTTTTATTATAAATATGTAATTTTTTCTCTTCATTATGTGGATATCAAAGTATCACAATGAAAATACTGACAAGTTATTAATATAATATCGAAGGAAATGAGATATTATGAAAAAATGGTATAATTATGAACCAATGATAACAACTGATTATCATTAATTTGGTTATTTTTTCATTTAAGAAAACATGATAATAAAAAATTATTTAGGCGAATCAAAATAAAAGAAAATCAAATGCATATTTACTTAAATTCTCTGATGCGTTAGAAGCAAATTATCTCATGATAAGCATAAAATATGACAGACATAACATATTGACAAACATGTAAGTATTATATTTAAAGTAGTATTTTAGTAAATAGTTTTTGTTTCCTTAATTATTCCTCGCATATTTGCATCTTAAAAGAATTACAGTCATTGTTTCATTTGTCATTGACTGGCGTTAAATTTTATCTCTATATAAGTTATAAGCAATGAAGAAATAGTTGACATTTTATCTTTTATTTGCAATTTTATTTTTTATTAATGAAACAAAAAATTTTTTTTTGTTTAAAGATAAAACGGAATAAAATCTGGAATAAATATGTAAAAACAGAAAAAATTGGTTATCTAAGTTTGTTTAATGTTATCATAGTTTAATAATTGATAGGAATGGAAATCAAGTCTTGTAAAGAAAAAAACTTTTCATTTCCTAACCATAAAATTTTAAATGCCGATAAAACACTCTTATCTGTACAATAATGATATATTGGAAATTGGGGCACAAACATAAAATTGCACACGAATTATGTACACTCGTAAACTGATATCGATATGTTATAAAAAAAAGATAGCAGTAGATATATATTTGTTTTTGATCAATATATAATTGTCAACGAAAATAAAAGAGATAAAGATTTTAGCATATAAAAGTCTATCGATTAGATACGAATTAAATTATGATAGATACATTAAGTTATATTTATTCAATATTATTTATATATATTGATATCCATCACATAAATTCGAAGCTGTTCAATATTGTTTGTTATAATAAATGATACAATGCAATAAATTGATATTTACTAATTGTGATATAAGAAAAAGTATCGATGGCGAAATGATAAGGGTGAAAACGTTATACTTAATTCTTACACGATCGATGAGATATCTAAAATAGTCCTACCACTCTTCCCCTTCCCCTTCCCCTTCCCCTTCTCGTAGACCATTTTGTTCTTCCTTTTCTGCTTTCTCTTTTTCTATCTCCGTTTTCTCTCTTTCTATCAGCGTTACCTCCTCCCTATTCCCTCTCCACACTCTTTCTGTTCTTTCTTCAGTTCGCCGCTCTCTATTTCTTAGCGTTGCGATCATTGCCTTTAGTTGTCGGTTCTATGCGCCCTTCCGTCTCTCGTATTCAAATCCGACTCGCATTAAAAACTGATTGTACGATTTGTGTTCAGCCCCTCGCAAATAACGAACCTATGGCGAAGATGTTCGTGCTGTGTACAGGAGAAAAGAGAGTTAGGACGAAGATAGTATAGGTGAGAAGGCAGGATACATATCGAGCGTGAGCAACACGAGTGAGCGCTGCCGGCATAGAAAGAGGAACGCCGCGGATCGACAGTGCCAGTGTCGGACAGAGACACGTTTCGACTGCGTCGTGTCTTCTTTCGTGTCGCGCGTATGCGTTCTCTCCTTCTCCATCGTTTCAAAACTACACATGCCATAGTTGCAAGAGATAGATAGGTTAGAATCGCGTGCGTGATCGCATGATGTTTAGCTATGTTGTATGTGTCAACGGTCACCTCGCATGCGCCATCTTGATCGTCGGAGTCAGTGCACCGTTCGAGTAGTCAGACGATCGTTTCGATTGATCGACGCAGCTGCGATATATCGTGTTTGTTAGTGAACGATCCCGCCACATTTTTTTTCGCGCGCGAAATATATTCCCGAATCATGTCATGTTTCACGCACAGTGTGCACGACAAGTTTTCGAAACGGGAAATCAGAATTGTGAAAGTTGTTCGATGAAATAGATGTGTGCGATTATTATACATTATGACAATTTATTTATGTGAATTATGATTTGCAATCGATGATATGATATTCTCCCACTATTAAACACTCATGAAATTATCGTTACTGTTCCAATTCTTTTGTTTACAAAGTGAAAAGGAAGGGAAGCTGTTGCAACTGAACGATATCGCAATGCTCATATGATTATTTTTCATCAACGAAGATTTAGTTTGGAAATACACAATCGTCGGTTGTTACTTATTATATATTAATAAATGTTATTGCATCTACGCATTAACAATTAAGATAAATTTATTTCATCTTGAAAGATTTTAAAATAAGAACTTATAAATCAATGTCAAAAAAAAATTATTTTATCAAATCAATTTTATTTGCTATGTGAACATGTGTTCATTATTATTAGATTTTACTATTAGATATTATTGTGCTATTGTTAATACAAATCAAAATACTGTTTGAAAAAGTAGCAACACAAGAATAAAAATCATTTCCAAAGTGTAAGTGAATTAGTAAAAAAATCTGGAAAAAATCGATAAACAGTTAGTCTCATATTCTTCTTTCAGTGGCAAGGAAACACAACAGAGACTTTTGTTTTCTCTTTATATCGTGTTTGTTGGCTTGGCAACCGTATGGGCGATACCCTTAAGGGCTGTATCGCAACCCTTAACGACAATGTCTGGCAATGCAAAACGATTTGAGCGTTTTTCACGCGACTGTCGATGCAGTCGTTCAATTATGTGAAGAACGATTCTACCGATAGACTGCAATTAATAATGACGATAAGCGTTTGTGAAGTTGAAAGTTTTTAATAGTTAATATAATGTATAAAATGAGATTGGATTGACATCGCGATCATGCAGACCTATGCACAACGAATACTTAATTAGTGCCTTCACTGACGTGCCATGGATAATAAAAATTACACATTAAACATAGAAAACTAAATACTTATTTACGTCGTTCGTGGCCTTATCTGTGGAATCGGTAAAAATTCATAAAAGTTTTGTTGGAAAATAATATTACATACATCAAAAGTGCATGGGGGAAGTTGCAGCTCCCCTAAAAAAACCTATAATGCTTTGCTTCGTACAAGGATTTTATTCGCGGGAGGATTCGAAATTTCGTCGTCTAAAAAGGTAATAGAATATTTTTTTCAATCTTTATTTTTTATTTATTTATATAAAAGTCATTTCAAATTTCACTTTAGTAAAGTTTAGGCTAATTCAAATTTAGTTCATTTTATTAATTAATAAATTATTATATTACAAGCTATATTAATTAATTATATTAAATATTTTTGAGAATTATAAAATAAATCTGCGAATAAATTTTTTACGAAAAATTAAATATTAAATTTAAAGAATTCCTTTTTAAAACATCGTATTTATTGAATGCCTCACTTAATATTTTGATCGCTTTCGATAATAGCTTTCGATAAAATCAATAAAAAAGATTTAAAAGATAAAAAGTTCTTTATTCTCATAGATAGTATTTTGAAATCGAGATAAAATTTGAGAGGATTACTAAAGTTTTAAAATTATTGATATGTTTTTAAATGGATTTCATTTTTTCATTTTTCTTTTTTTCTTCTTTTTTTATATTAACGTGATATCAATATTTTCTATTTTTCATTTGATCGTTATTCTTAATTAATCTAATTTTAGTACATTTTATTTTATTTATTTCCTAGCTAAAAATATAAATTATATCTGCATATTTTTAAGAAATAATTATGTTATATAAAAAAAGAATTATAGTTAAAATTAAAAGAAAATATTACAATTTTGTCATTTAAAATTACTAATGTCTTTAGTTTAAAAATAATAGAAAAATAAATATAGATTCAAAAATTGCTTGAAACGTTAATGTTTCAAAATATAAAAAAAGTTTATATCGCGAAGGAAAACATTCACGATCGAATGAAAACTATATAACGGAAGTATACGTATCTTTTATAATATTTAAAAATATTTTTATCTCAGTGTCAGTTTTGCAAATCATTATTTGAAATTAAATACATCGTTAACATAATAATACCGGAAACTAGCTACTGATTCACTATATGTAAACATTTTTAACTTTATCTTAATTTAAAATCCATATTAAAGCCATATGTGGCCAAAAGAATTTATCAAATCTATTCTACACTCTATAGTTTTGATTTATTATATCTTTTATTATTTTTATAATTTTACACGTTTTTATCATTGGTAATTTAGCACTATTTAGAATAAAAAAAATATATATTATATTATATATATACTATTTAGAATAATAAAAATATATATAAGATATTTATATATAAAGCAGAGATAGATAAATAATTATTTTTTTATTTATTTTTAAATTATAAATCAGTTTTTTTTAATAATTCTAAAACATTGAGCTAGATTTTCTAAAATATTTAAAAATATAAATATAAAGTATTATCGAATTTTATAATTTTTTTTGAAATAAAATTAAAAATTGAAAATGTTACAAGAATTATTGAAATATATATGACTATACATAGAAACAAGATCAAATGAAATATATATTCCTAGCAATTTTTACATACGTATCAAAACTCATCCTTGTTATTTTCATTATATATCCAGTATATCCGGTTCGATCAAGTTCTCCTGAAATCGAAATTCTTCGTTGATAAAAAAATAAATAAAAGTGCGACCAGTTTTTCCGCTTTTTTTCTTTTTCTTTTTTATTTTTTATTTGGCGTTTAAATGGAGCGCACCGATAGGTTAGAGAAGAAAAGATCGAAAAGCGTGGCTTATCACACGCTTGAATAGAGTTCGACGAGCGGTTTTTTTTCTTTCGAGCTTTCGTTTCATCCAGCATCCGACGTTTCTCTTATTTAGGTCACCCAAGACGCATCGTTACAGGGTACAAATACATATACGCGCATACACATGTGCATCCATACGCGATGTGTAGCTGATGAGTGGCTGTTGGAGGTCGCCAGCTACCGGTACAAACATCTTGTCCATTTTATCGGTTTGCAACACTTTTTGTTTGCGGTGACTCTTGTCTTTCTTGATAAGTTAAAATTAATGACAAATTCTAGTCGAAGGACTTTCCTAAGAGCTTTTTGTATGTTACTGAATTTGATTCAAATTCTTTTTTAATCGTTTCGCGATTCAATGAACTTTGCCAAATGGAAAAAAATAAAGGTTAGGTCATATTGAAATAGATTTTAACATATCATTTTTAATATAAGTATTTATATAACTTTTCATCAAGATATATAAATAAAATATTTTTGAAATATTTTTACGATTTATTATTTTCTTAATTTTTATGAAAAATGAGGTTATAATTTTGATTTATCATATATTTTGCATAGTTTTATATATATATGATTTGTTATTATTATTTTATTTTTAATGTAATTTTATTTGAAGAACTTAAAAGTTTAAAAATTTTGTTAATTTTAATTATAACAATCTTTTTAATAAATATATTATTTTTAATAACAATCATATTAATAATCATATTATTAAGAAAACATTTATATATTGCAAATCTTAATTTAAAATTGCTTATTCATGGTATATGCTTACATATCGTTAAAATATAAATTGTTATATATTGCATGCTTTAATTTTACATGTAATTATATAATTAGTAGTGAATCTCTGATTTCTAAGCATTAATTTTAAATGTTAATAACATTAAAATTTCATTTTTATTCATTTTTTCAAAACAAAGATAGAAATAGAAAAATACATTATTTAATGCAATTTAAAAAGATTATTTTCAAATATTATGCTTCGATATTGCTAATATCGCTTATTATTAATTTAATTAATAAGAAATTTTTTTTGTTAAAATTAGTATCATTAATAATTGGTCTTGTGATCTTGAACATATTTCCATAAAAAACTTAATATTATATCAACAGTCAATAATATAATCAACGAGAATAATACGAATGAGTTAAAAACGAATCAAAGAACGTAATGGAATTATTTTATTGTTCCTTCGTTATCTTAATAAAGACATATAGGTGGATGACATTAAACGGTGCTCACATGTAAAGTTAATCGAAAATAATGACGCAAAATAAAAGATTTGCAATTTGTATTTGTTAGTTAGGGAACAATTAAATCATCAATCTTGATATGCTACACAGGAGATTAATTCAATCGTTTTTCGTTTCATATTTTTATGAAATTATTTTTCAAGTATTTTTATGAAATTTCGCTCAACAATTTAATCAAAATAATCAAAAGGTGATTGATGCTATAAGTACTTCTGTTTTTTTTATATTGTATAATGTTTTTAATTAGTCAATTAATTTAGGGTTTTTGCATAAAATATTGTCTCTATTGGAAATTTTATCTCTATTTGGAAATCTTATTGAAAACTTACTTTTATAGTTTGAAAATTAATAATATTAAAAATGTTTTGTGATTGTTAAATTAGAAAATATATTGTTTACATTAAATTAAATATATATTATTTATGTTTAGAATTTTAATATTAATATATCTATTAATATAATTTTAATTTAGTATTAATTTAAATCAAAATTTTTTGATAATGATTAAACTATAATGAGAGAAATTGAAAGTAATTTTTAATATAATAAGTATTAATTGAAGTATTTGGATATTTGATCACAGATATTTTTAAATTATTCGAATAATGTATAAATATAGTATAAGTATGCTCAACTATGTATGCTTGTTATCTATAAATTAAATTTATGAATCTTGGTGTGCGTTTATAATTTCTTGCAAAGGCATGTACTGAATACATAAACATGAATACGCATAAGTATCAACTGTTTCTATCTGTGAAATTTCGTCTGGTACAATACGATTAATATTGTGAATAATTATTATTCTTGATTTATTAAAATAAATTCTGAAAATCGAGTTTCAAGAAAATTACAATCATAGTTTTAATAATATACTTATTGTATTAAATTTTATTTTATGAAATGCAAATTGTAGATAAATTTTAAAAATTATAATTTTTATTAATATTGAAGAATATTATTTAAATAACTTCAATATACAAATGAATATTCAAATTTTTATTTTATAAACTCAAATTTTTTAAATTTATAAAGATTAAAATTAAAAATTGAATTTTTGAAAATTTTAAACTTTTATAATTCTTATATTTTTAAATTTCGTAAAGAATTAGATATATTTATTAAATAGAATTTTACATTTTTATCGAAAGGAAATAATAAAGTTTCTTACATATTTAATTATCAATTCCTCCAAATACTGCTTTCTGATTGGTTATATTGACCTTCGAGAATGTCCCTAGCCTAGTGTTGATGAAAAGTTAAACTGTTGGTTAGGTTGCCGTGACACGTGCTTTAATGAGCATGCTGTTTCGAACAGAAGTACCGCTAAACTCGGTGGTATAGGCTGTTTCTAAGAACGACGACCTCGTGAACGAGTCGCGATGTCGTGGTGGTACGCAGCTGCCACTGCCATGCCAGTTTGCTTTCATAGCTCGTATGTATGCTGTTATTTAGCACTGCGTATACCATCCTCGACATAACTTTTTCGATCTCTTTGTACCACCAACTATATATATATCAATATAGATCATGTTATTTATTTTATACGTACGATTATTATCAAAATTATAAAAATTTTATTATCAGCAAATGATTAACTGTTATTTCAATTTAATGACACAACGAAATTGTTTATTTCGATTTGTTTGTAGGGATAAAATAATATCTTTATATAAATAATACATTTTGGTAAATTTTGATATAAATTTTAAAATTTAATCTTTTTATGGAATATTTTATCAAATTTTTTTAGGTTTTTATAATTGATGAAAGTAATTCTTTTGTGGATGGAATTGAAATTATTTTTGATACGTAGATCAAGATTTATTCATAAAAAAAAAAATTTTATATATAATCATTGCTGATCATTTTTATTAAATAAACATCTTTTAAGAAGTAGTTGATACTGTAGTAGAAAACATCTGGAAAGTTTCCAGATTTTAATGGATTAACTGATGATCAGTTAAGAACTGGGTAACTTCAAGTTAGCATACTAAATATATGAAAAACGAGCAACAGATTTTATATTAATATGATAATTTATAATTTGATTTTTGAAATTGTACTTTCTAAAAATTTTTACTGACTTTTTATTTTTTCTAATTTTAATATTTTTATTTTTGGAATAATTTTTTAATGTCTTTAATGTCTTTAAAAATGAAAATATGTGGCTTATTTTCAAATATAATTTTGTATTAAAATTGCATTAAAATTCTCTTTTATTATAAAAAAATGTCACATAATTTATAATATAATTTAAATAACAAAATTATAATAATTTTTAAAGAATCTACTTGTTCAAGTAAATATTTAAAAAACTAATTGTTTAATATAAAGAAAATTTATTAATAGACAATAAATAAATAAATAAACAATAAATAAATTCACAAGTAAAATTGATCAAATTAAATTTTAGTTAGTATTCATTCAATGATCTAACTCAATCTTAACAGAAGCATTTAATAAAGTCGTCATCTATTGGAATATATCGAATTTTATGCATCGAGATAAATCCTTTTAACATATAGATAACCTATAACATCTATAACCTATAATTTATAATGTAATCGAATAATAGAAATTTCTAAACGAAAAGCAGATCTATTGATTGAAATTGAATTTTCAATAGGACTAAATTTGTGAAATTGATTGAATTGAATTTTAATTGAATTTCATTCGATAACTTAAATCAATCTTATAGATACCAATAATAGAATGGTTATTCATTGAAACATTCATTTCACACAAATATCGCTAGTACATAGTATAATTGTATATTTTTTTATTATATTTATATTTTTAAAATATGCATATCTTTTGTAATTTTTTGCATTGATTGATTTCAAAAATTCCCAATTAAAAGCTAATAACTTTTATCAATATTTTTTTCATTTTACAAAAAATTAAAAAAAAGTATTAAAAGACATTTCTTTATAAATATAAAATAGCATGTAAATCTAATTTTCATACAATAGAAATTGACAAAAATTAATTATTATAATATAAAAGATTAAATTATTAGTAATAACTAATTATATTATAACATAACCTACTAATTGTATACGGTCTACTGTATTGTAAAAATTTGTTACGCTTAGTTTTTGTTGAAAGTAAAAACTACGCATTTGATTTAACCATGAACATCTGCGTTTCGTCTGTACTTCTGCTGGCGGTAGAATCAAATATGATGACACAAATCGATTTCGTTCAAATGCCGTTACATAACTGCTATGTCGCTCTAGGTTAGGCTGCGTGTCCTAATTTGGTGCTTTCGGATGAAATAACTTTAACCAGTTTGAAGCGATTTCGAAAAACGCTCTGAGCAATTTCCTCAATGTAGAATGGACGATTTGATTAACACTTTTAGTCAATGACTTGAAAAATTTTAAATAATTTAAAAGTATTTTAATTTCTTTTACATTAAGATTTGTTTTTTAAATTATTGTTTAATATATTGTTTGTTAAAAATTTATTTTTCGATTTTAAATAATAGAAAAAGTAATATTCAAAATTTTTTAGTAAATATTAATTAAATAATTAAGTATCTTGTTTTGTGATTCATTGATAATTGTATCATTTAATTAAACAATAATTACTATATAATAAATTATATATAATTACAATCTGTAAATATCATTTACTTTACAAGTTTCGCTGACTTATAATTATATAAAATCATCATCATCATCTCAGACACGAAACGAAGCGATCTCAAGGCTCATCTTATCGACAAGTTAAAAAGCGAAACTACATACGACCTTCCGAGATAAATCGTTAATCCTGCTTTAAAAATGGCTGCCGTCCTACATATTAACATTAAATATATAACGTTGAGCTTCAGAAAACAAGTTAACCTTGAATACTCTTTAACGCTTTCAGTCATCATTTTTAAACCCCCTCGATATTTTACAATTTTCAATATATGTAGTTTTTTCATCCGTTCCTTTATAAATTTCAAAATTATGCAATAATAATGACGATAATAAAAATAAGTTCAATGTTACCAACGGGTGAAAAAAAATAAAAGTTCAGATATCCGAATTTAAATAAGAGTATTTAGAGTATAAGAAGTATTTAGAGAAAATATGAAAAACAATTTTAAAATTTTTTTTAATTTTTAAATTAGAATACAAATTATTTTTAAAAAAATAATGATTGAAAAAATATTGCATTCTATCATTTAATAAGTGAAATGAATGTCATTCATTATAAAGATATAGGTTAGAAATATAGTGTCAAAGTTCGCCATTTTGAATATAAACGACTTATTTTTCATAAATTGTTTTTTTAGTATTTCTTGCTATAAATATAAATAAGATAATTACAATAGAAAAAAAACTTATGTAAATTATCATTTGACAAAATTCACATTTTTCAAACTAATTTAAATTTCATATTATACTGTATATTACAATACATTTGCATATCACAATAGTATATTATACTGTGAAAGATATAGTTTTAACACAATTTGAAGAAAGATGTTATGTTAATCTTCGAGAATTATCTGTATATATTTTCTTAACATTACTGCAATGTTTAACCATACTGTTTCTTTTCACAAAATTTACTAAAACCAGAGACTGAATCATCGTCAGAACATTACACATTTCACTTCTTTCTCGTTGCAAAATGATATTCCATGGTTCTGGTGAAACGCAATAGTCCACTCTGTTTCAGAAGGTAACGATATTTGATCTCTTAACCAACCTTGATGTGATCTGTAACGATCGATCTGTTTTTTTCTTTTCTTTAAAAATAAAAAAAGTTTAAATTATCAGATTTGAAACATAGATGAAACATGATAAAGAGACGCTTTCACCATTTATATTACGCTTCTAAAATTGAACATGTTTACTTTTCATGCTCAAAAAAGAATCCAGTATTTGTTCCGGCCTTTTTAAGGTATTAATCATCACAAGCATGATTATCACGTTAGTATACCATGGATAGTGCATCGCACGCATAAAATACTAACAACTTAAACAATCCCACGGTATCGTGTAAACTAATTCAAATAAACCGCGCTGTGTTTTTCGAACACGTATACAGAGTATTTCATCATGATCAAGCAAAAATTTGCATGTTGATTCCAGAAATAATTTTAAATAGAAAATATAAGAAAAATAAATGTATCTTTAAATTCTTTAAATTTGAAAAGATATTTTAAAAAAAAATTATATTATGGAATTTAATCTAATCTAAATAATTTATTTAAATATTTTTAGATAAATTTAAATTTATTTATTCATAAATTTCAAGGCACCCATAAAAATCTTCGAAAATTAGTAACTTTCACTGTTTTTATAATTTTGGAATTTTAATAATATAATTGATTTGCAAACAATATCATCAATATTGTCTTTCATTCATTCTTTGTGAAATATCCTGTAACGAACAATACGTATAATTTTTTCCGTTCATCTTATTGATTGTTTCTACTACTTAACTACGTATGATTGTCAAGAGCTAAGAATGAATGATTCACAAACTGTATTCTCTACAATTCTTTACTTTTTTCTTGAATTTTGATTATTTGCAATAATAAAAACTTGCATATTTTGTTATTCATTTTAATTGATTTGTTATGTTTGTAGATATTATATAATTTTTCAATATTCCGTTTATTTTTCTCCTGTATTATTTATTTTATTATTCTCTTCACATTTATTATTAGATAGTTTGTATTCAATAGTAAGAAAGAAATTGATGAGGTATAATTTAAATGATTGATATGTTTTAATAATAATTCTTTTCTAACACGGAAATCGAAAATGAATTCTTAATTCTAAGCAAACACAATTGAATATTCAAATATTTTCATTGTGAAAATAGTGACAATTAACTAACAAACAAATTAAGATTTTCTTTAAGATAAAAAAATAAAATTATACATTTTATTTCTAAATTTACCATATTACTGATATTTATATAAATTAAAAAAAATAAGAATTTTATTACATTTGTATATTTTTTTATATATATTTATATATATAATAATTTCACATACCTATTAAATTATATTTATGAATTAAATTTTTCTTTTGACAAGAGAAAAAGATTTTCAACTAAATTTTAAACTATATACAAAAATAAAAACGATAGAAAATTATATGAATATTGTTTAAGAATCAAGAGTGAAATGAAAATTTTCTCTTTTTCTTGAGAATACAATATTCATCATTGTTCATTTAAGTTCATTAAAGTTCTTTCCAATCTCACACCTTTGTTCTTCAGCATCTCCACGGTATAAAATTAACAACTTTGTCTATTTGCTGACCTCCTTACTTAATCAGCCGCAAGGATTTCGTAGCCAATAGATACATTTCTCTCGATCTCGATTGGCCTGTTTATTTCTATCCGTTCTGCTAGATCGGTGTCCACGATTTCGTGATTACTAAATTTTTCTTGTTAGACAAACCAATGGATTTAAAACACGATTGATCGATAAATAATCCCGTGTATAATATATTACTTAGAAATTATATACATACAAACATCTATAGTATGATTTATAGATCTAAAATTGATTAAACTGTTTGTTGTATGATGAAATGTTGCGAGTGAGAATTGTGTATTCCTTTTTTCCTTACATTTCATTTAAAATTATTCTTTATATATTTTGTAACATTTAATCGAAGAGATATTAGTCTTTAAGATATTTTCAAAACATGTGTGAATCATTTTCAATATTTTGTAAAGAATTTGCAACGTTTCATTCAAAATATGATTATTCTTCATTAGGAGATTATTAATGTCATAGATTTAAAATTTTTGTATAATAATGCAGATTATAATTGTATTCCTGTTAATAAATTCCTATTCATCAAATTAGGATCATTCAAAAAATTGTCAAAATTGAAAGATTTATAACTTTGTTAAAAAACGTAGAAAATTGATGCAATAAAAAAAGAAAATTAATACATTCATCTTTTGTCATCGCTTTCACTCATTGAAACAAAACACAAAAACAAACTGAATGGATTATTAAAAAAAAGAAAAAAAAAAATCAATTTAAAATTTTTTTAATAAAATAACTCGTGTATAACTGGAATCGTGTTGTATCTACAGAATCAAATTGTTCAAGATGATGTTGTTTAGGGATCAATATATTAAAAGATATTCTCATTGATAAATTCTATTGATAAAGACAGGAAATCACTATGTTATCTGGTTATCATCATCAATGATGTTGTGTCATCGTACAGGAAGTGGCCGATGATAATCTTTTTTGCGATATCCGATACTCGTGCGTAAGAGTAAATTACATACTATGGATGAACTTTATACGAATACTTGTTTCTATAGGTGTTGTAACAATTGTTTTTTTAGCGGCCATATTTCCTGTTGCATTATGTCAATTAAAGTGAAATCTTATATGGATGTGACGTCAAAATAGTCTGTTGGATCATTTTCTGTGAGAAAAATGGTCATCTCTAAAATACAGATCTCGTATGATTGATTTATTTTATTATTTGAAAATTAGATAAATGATAATTTCAATTGGCATATGTTCAATTAATCATGCACTAGTTAAAATGAAATTCATAATTTATATTCTTCATGTCATAAAAGTTTTATAATAGCCTTCATAAATAAAGGCATCTCGTTGACTAAGCACTTTCCAAAGCACTTTCTCATCTTTCTGCTCAGATTATTCGAGCAGGTAAAATTTCTGTGCCTATTCATAAAAGATTTGAGGATTCAATAGATACCTATCCATTATGTTTTCAACTCTTGCGAATGTTAAAAGCAAGTCGTAAAAATTCATTGATTCTTCTTGAGAAAAAAAAAATAGAAAAATAGAATCCAAATGAATGAAATTTACATAAATGGAATAAAATATGCACTTTATGAGTAACAAATTCAAGCTTTGAATAACGTTTGTCAAAGGTCTTATTTGCGAGTATAAAACTTGTAATAATATATATCTTGCAAACAATAATTTCATAAATTAAGCTAAGTTCTCGTATTCTTTTGATACGATGCTATATTTATTGCTATATTGAATCCCATTCTCGTGGACATATTGATATTAGTCTCCTTATATTCAAAAAGGGAAGCTTATATCTTTAATGTATCTTAGCTGAATGATGACGATGAAAAAAACTCGACAATCTGGCTTATTCTATTCATCATATTTCCTTGATGTTGTACAATTGAAATGGATCTGTATTGACATTTCGAAAATGGCCTCAACTTTCTGGGATTAACGCCAACAATTAACAATGAAAGATCAATGTGATATTAAAAGAATTAGCAACATGAGCTTGGTCATTGCAAAGCGATTATTTCCTTCTTTTTATCGCTATTCCCCCTTATAAAATCTCAAAGCACTTATCAAAACTGTACTAATTTTTAACATGTATCGCCAATTTTAATGGACTGTACCAACGGGTTCAACAAATTTCCGACCAATCCGTGTCAATAAACTTTTCTCGTGAATCGACAAGATGTAAATAACATTTAAAAGCTATAAGAGCGGCGGTGTACAGGCATAGAAGTCGAGAGGGAATGGTTTGTTTAGATGATCATCGGGATCAAGAGCGGGTATGCAAGGCGTTAAATCTTTTAATCCGGCAGGATGTGTTAACTGACTGGCACATAGGCAGACGTGTTCGTGGCGTTGAACGAAGGGATCATTGACCAAGCTGGTGAACATTTTGCACGTCACATATAACAGATATCGATAATTTGTTAGCACCATGTATGCGTGCGGTAATCTCTATGCACGTGTATCGACGAATACTTTTTAATGTTGCATGGATTTGATATCGGATCGAAAAATGACTCATTTAATCGGTCGTTTATTGCATATTTTGTTTTTGCGTATTTAAATTCTTCGATAATGTTGTTTTGAATAAAAGACAAAAAAAAAATAGAGCATTTTATAATTATAATGAACAAAGGAAAACTCTTAATGAAATATCCATTGTTAGGTTATTATTACAATAATAATCTCATTTTTGCTTATAAATTACATTTTTATGCGTTTATATTTAAGTTCCATAATAAAATAACAAAAATTATAAAAATGAGAAATATATTTGAGGAATAACTATCAATAGTGTCATATTTACAATAGATAAGAATTGAATGGGATTGCAAATGGAAAACTGTGACTAATTTTAAATTTAAGTTTTTCAACATTTATTGGAAAATTTCTAAAATAACTTTTAAAACCGTAATAATATTCAGAAACTGCTATGATGAATCATGTAATGTTCTAAAGAGATCTTGTTCCATCTTACTCATTGTATATTTAACTTGCAGGCAAGAAAAGAAAGATGTTTATCTTTTTAAAAGAAATTGAAAGGAATAGTTTAAAATCGAACTTTATCATTTTATAACTTAACAATCCCTAGATCAAATATATAATTGTAAGATTATGATTTATGACTTAATTTTTAAGAACTAATATTAAAAAAAATTACATGAAAATTATATTTGCTTAGGGTGAAATTTTATTCATGAAAATTGATTTATTTAAGATTTAATATAATTTAAAATTTTTATTTAATAGGGATTAAGTTAGAAATATGTATTTAAAGAGACGTAGGAAATCAATGAGAGACATCTAGTGGCGGCTCTTTGAACTAGATTTATTAATTCTTCTTTCTAGAAATTTTTTATTTTTTGAAATTTATAAAAATATATCCTATGATTGAAATGTATACTTTTCAATCAGAAATCAAGTTGATAAGAGGATTTAAATATTATAAAATTGATTAATTTTTACTGTTATTCTTTTAGTGAGAAAGAAAGAGCGAAGAAAATAAAAGGCTTTGTAGTAACTAATGCATAGTGTATGAATAATATATATACCCTTATATCGATTAGCTATTTATTTATTTAAACAGGCTTTTTTCTATATTGTTATAATATATTTTTCATTTACAAATTATCACAGATGTTTACGATTCATTTTCATTTGGAAATTGTGTTAATTGAAATGTTTTTAACAATCTTTGTTTAAGCATTTGTCTGGAAATATTTACATATTTTTTTTATATAAAGTTTAAATTAAAAAATTATATACCTTCAATATTTTTAATAGAATTTATGAAAATGTCTTTTGTCTTTATTTTGTTCCATATAATTGAAATTTCTTTAAATTATGATGATTAATCTTGATTTATTGGATTGCAATTACTCGTGATTAATAAGAATTTTTATTGCAACAAAAGCAAAATTAACAATAATAAATAAAAATAAATAAAAAAAAATATGAGGAGCGTATATTGTGTACAATATACAATACAATGCATAATTCATGAATTCATGACCTCGGCTATCTATTGAATCTCGATTAACCCGATTAATCAAGATACTTACTAGATAAGAATATAGACATTTTCAATACTTTCCGGATCAATAATTTTAATTCTTCGGAATAACTTAATTTTATATTTAAAAATTTAAATACATAAAAATGAATATTATTAATAATTAAATATAAAATGAAAATTTAATCATATATAATCGATTATAAACTCGATTATAATTTTCAATAATTTAATAGTCAATTTCTAATTAGCAATTTAATATTCCAATATGGAACTTCGGATCAATAAGTATAGATACATGTAAGTAAACACCATTAAGAAAATTGTGTTCTTATAGTCAGCATAAAATATATATCAACTTACGTGAATAGTTTTACCTGAATAAACTTGATGATATATAATTAATCGATATAATTAATTAATTAAAATCATTAATTAATCTTAAATATTGTATGATGTATAGAGGTTATAATCATTAAAAAATTCTTGAAAAAAAAAAAATTAAATAATAATGATAAGAAATATTTGTTGAAAATTCAGCTTGAAATATCGAACGATTCATAGAGGTCGTACATGCACGTGTTTGATGTATGTACAGTAAGTGCAAAAAATATTTTCACATTCATCTTTTTCATCCAAGTTTTTTTGTTTTAATTATTATATTGTATATTTTGTTTTCAAAAATACTAAATAATTAATAAATTCGCTTTATAAATTTATTTTTTTATACAACAGAGGAAAGTATGACATTTCATTTGAAAAATTTTTATTTAAAAAAATTTAATCTTTTTTGAAAATTTTATATATTTTATATATTTTATATATTGGAAAGAGAAAAAAGAAAAAAAAATTAATCTTTTCTTTAATAATTTTAAAAATCAATTAATTATTTTGAAAATGATTGTAAATTTAAAAAGATTATTGTATTACAGATTTTATGCAATTCTTCTAAGTCCGATATATGGCATGTAAAAATTTTTCTTTTTTTAAATAACGATATAACAATTTTTTCACATTCTTATGCAATTACAAAATATGCAATTTGTTTCTTGGAATGTTTTTATTAATTCTTATTTTCTTATTTTTTATTATTTTTTATTTTATTATTATTTCATTCTTATTTTTATAGTAGTATTTATTTGTACGTCCATAAATTGTAATAAATGTATTAATAATTATTTTTATAAAAGGATTAATGTTAATGATTTATTTATTATTGAATGTTCATTTTGCATTATAATTCCATAATAATTTTCGATGATTTATTCGATCGATGCGTTTTGAAATCAAAAAAGTTTTAGCTTCGAGAACTTATGAAAACTTATCGCATTGTTTATCAGAGAATATTTATCAGTGTACGTTTAGTAAGTACTGAATGGATCATCGATTAAAGTAGTCTGATATAATTTCAGTTTGATGAATCATATATGCATATTAACAATCGCAATTGTGCTATTATTGAAATTTTGATAAATTTCAAGATGTCAAGGAGATAAAAATCATGATTTTAATTTATTTAAATTAGAAAGAACATTTTTCAATTTCTTATTGAAGATCATTTTATAAATTTAAAAAAAAATTACAAAATATAAATAAAAACATTCGATATTTTATAATTTTCTAGATTAAAATTTTTAAAATTTATTAATAGAAAATGAAAAACATTAAGTAAGTATGTATTGCATCATAAAAAAATCATATCATAAAAAATTTTATATCACAAAGATTTCAGGTAAAACGTCTAGGATTAAGATATAGATAGTTATGTGGTAAACAACTAGTTTAAAATTAAATATTACGTTGTTAGTTAAAAATAAATTGTTAACGAGAGAAACATCTCATCATTATTAGCGTTAGTTAATTCTTAATAATCTCAATTATGCGAAAATATATTAGATATTAAAATAATTTTATTTAAAATCATACAATTATAAAATATGTTAATGAATATTAACGATATGGAAAAACATTTTTTAAAGAAATAATTTTTCAAAGATAAGAGAATCTGTTATTATCATATAAATAAATACGTATACATTGTTTATTATACTTTAATACTAGAAACATGCTAAATTAATGATAAAAATTCTTATAATGTTGAAATATATATTAATATTAAAAACAAAGTTTAAGAAATGCCACATTAAAAAGTCCAGATATTTCGAAAATTAATAAAGTTTTTAATTCGAAATTTGCATCTTTATAGTTATTAAAAAACGAAAGTTGTCAATTTTATTATTCAATTAGATATTTTATGTATAATATATTACAGCTCCTTTTTTAACATTCTTGATATAAATTTTAGCAGGATGAAGTAGTTAAAAAAAAAAAAGGTACATTTATATTAAAAAATTATAATTAATTGATGTAATCTGAATAAAATCAAGATTAAAATTCATTACTGTTTTTTTTTTTTTTGAATAGTAAAACAGATTTACCATTGAGTGATTTTATTAAAAATGATAATCAAGATTAAAAATATTTTCGAAATTTCAACATAATAATATATTATTCATTCCAAGAGAAAACGTTAATATTACAGAACTTGCGAAACAAAGAATTAGCAAATCCTCCGAAGATCGTTCTCAAAAAACGATAGGTAAAAGGAGAAAAAAATCAGTTCCAGGGGATCGCAGATAAGCAACTAGAGATAACGTGTGTGCTTAATCGAGTCGTTCGACAGTTTTTCTTCAGGATGATCGACGAATCGATGTCGAATAAATTTTCACTCTCCCCCCCTCACGGCGCTCGCGATTGATTCCTTGACCTCTGAATGCAAATGAGGAGCGAGCAGAAGAGGTGCTATACGCGCACGCACGTCTACGTGTGAAAAATCATCGGGGATTTTTATTCGTTCAACAGAAACGTCGTCAGCCGTGTAAAACGACGAGTCGGCGAATAAATACAACTCGTAAGTCAGTTTTCACGATAAGTTTCTTTTGTTTCGTGGTCCAACGGCGTTGTTTTCTTATTATATTATATCTCGCGTATGGTATGCGGCAATGTTCATGCATCAACGTAGAAACATGCTAATTCCTCGTTCAAAGATAAGCCGAAATGTATTTTTTTCGTGCTAAGCTTGTTTCCGGATCGATTATTCGAAACTTATCTTTTTTGTATGTAAATATTATTGTATTATATTTTAACCCTTTATAATATTCTATTTTTTTTTTATTATAATTATTGACGTGTAAATAGTTTCCTTAGGCTCATTTTGTATGTGTATGTTTTAACAGGTTTTAAATAAAAAAAAATTTTAGAAAGTAAATATCTGATATTTCATAAATCGATCTATATGTTACTTGCAATCTTGCAAAAATAACATTTTCTATGAAAATTCATAATCTTGGTATTGTTTTAAATATTTATCTTGTAATTGTGAAGGGGAAAATTTTAATATCGAATTAATTTTTTTCAATTTTGAATTTTTTATTTATGTGAACGTGATAGAGTGATATAACGAATTTAACAATCTTTCACATAATATTATTCCACGTATATAATAAAATATTTATCAAGAATTATAGAATTATATGCTCTTTAAGAAGAATATTTTAAAAAATATAACTGACAAAAAAATTTTTTAGAATCCCTAATTAAATTTAAATTGAAAGAATTAATTTTTAAGAATTAAATTTTGAAGATTAATCGTCTCAATAGAGGGATTTTAGCACGATTTATCGTAAAAATTTCGATTTCACTTTTGCACGAGAAATCAGCTCTTCTACCATCGATAAAAACAGTCGCACCCGGTATATCCAAGATCCCTTGCACGTGTTTGAAAAGTCAGTTAATTACGACTGATGAAAGACCTCACCAACCCCCTTCATATATACGCTTGTTTAACTCCATCAGGAGACGCATAAGGTATCGTGGCTCAGTCTGCGAGTCTTCCATTGAACGGGGATGAATGCAAATGGTGCACGTCTCCTGTCACCAATGTACACCCAGACGAACCTGTTTCCTCGCACGTGGTCGAGAATAATTAATTAGAGGAGAATTTCGTGTCCCCGAGGATCGTTTACGAGACGTTTTTCTGTATCATACAAAGAATTTGAATCTTTTTGAATGTACTTTTTGAATTGGCTGACAATTATTAAATTTCATCTTAATGTTCAATTAATTTCATATAATTTCACTGATTTGATCGCATAATTTTCCAAAAAAAAAATAATAATTATAAAATTCAATCTTGTATTATTAAAACTGATTTTTCATCTTGTTTTTTATTTTTATTTTTTGGATTAAATGTAACGTATTATCCTCTTGAATATTTTAATAATATTAAGGGTATTATAACAATGATTATCATAATAATGACGATTAGAATGTGATCTGATCGTAGACTATGGTTAATGGATAAACATCTACATAGAACAATTTTTACTTGACCAAATCGATTCGATCAGGTCATTTAAAATCATGTAATCTAAATTTCAAATCGCGTAAAATATTCGACTCGAAGTCGACTAAATCGGCTATCCGATCAAAAGTCATCGAAGGCTTGATTTTCAAAATTTCCGAGATCGAAACTTCACTGTATATTTTTACAACAAATAAAAATCAATGAGGACGTAAAGACTTAAATCAAAAATATAAAAAAAAATATAATAAAAGATCTTTTAGTCTTCAAAGTCGAGTTAGAGCAAGGTTTAGGGTAACGAATCGAAAAAAAAGTACGAATAGAGAGATTTCTTTTCTTTTTTTTCGAGAATTTTTTTTTATAATGAATCGGGTTCATCGCTTAAATTCAGAGGAAGGTCGTCGAATCCAGATCGATTTGCCTATCGTTCGTAGGCATCGCTCTTCGAATTAACACGATGTCGCAACGTAGAGCACGATCCCGAACGATTCGAGAATAACAACGATCGAGTTCTTTTTTCAGATGATGTTGGTACAAGGCGACAACACGTTGCTTGAATAAAACACGATGAATCGCATATCAGACGTGCGCTCATTATCGAGGCCTGCGAGAAAATATGCACGTGCATAAACGGATATGGATGGTCGTATTTTATATAACGTCAACTTGATATGTTTGTTTGTTTGGAAAATTCGTAGAAAACTTTCGAAAGCAGTTCAAATTTGAAAGAAATTCGTATTTCTTTGCAATTATCGTATTATTTGCGCTATATATGGTCTGGATTCGAAATTTTATTTCTTTTGATGATTTTTAATTGTAATTTATGATATAGAAACATATAAACATATAAACACGTGTAATTAGTGAAAGTGAATTAAGAATATTCGTTCAAATTTATCTCTTTTTGAACATATATGATGAATTGATATTTAATAAATAATCATTCATTTCATTATACATTAAATATTAATTATAATTTCATTCTAGATATTTTATATATTTTTGTATCTTGATAAATATATTAATCAAAATTTATATTATTTATTTTTATTATGTGATAAGAAACTGTATAATTTTTTGATTTGAAAAGCTTTGTGATCATTTCTCTTTCAATTTTAATTTTTTTCACATCTTTTGTGTATTGATGTTCATATTATTTAAAGCAAATTTACATAGAAATATTATTATCTATGAAAATATAGACGTACACGTATATTTGAATTATAAATAATTTTTAAAAATAACTGTAAGTATAAATTATGATAGAAATAGTGTGCATTTTAGTTTTCGTAAACTATTTTCATGGTTTAGTAACTATACTAACATTGTATTTACAAATGCATATTAAATATAGCACTATAATTCATAAATGTAATATATGTGTATTTCCTGTAATGTTATATAAATTTAAAGTTCAAAAATCATAAATCATTTTATTCTTTTTAAATAAAACTTGGTTATGTGACATAACTCAATTAAATTGAACGTGTTTTCAAGTAAGATCTAATATATTAAATACTTTATACTTTTTTATTGTATAAACTTTAGTTCTTTTGATTTTTTAATTTTTTAAAGTAAATATCTTAAGATTTTTGAACGTGTAAATATAATTAACTACATATAAGTAGATTTCTTTATATAAAAAAATTTATTTTTTCTTTTTATAAATTTTTGAATATTTTGTTATATTAAAATATAATACTATATATGCTATTTGTATTTATCTTTTGGAATTGAAATTATATTTTCTTATATTTTGCGTCTTATATTTCAATCATGATTTGAACCAAAATTTGTTCAATTACAAATTATATTATTCTTAATAAAAATAACTTTTTGTGTTTTAAATAGCATTCAATTATCTAAATAAATTACGTGTATAATAAATATTTTGAATAAGCTCCAAATATAAAATATAAGTTATACAAATAAGATAATGATCGAATAAGTGTTTATTTATTCACAGAAAATTGTTGAAGATTGAAAACTGTTAATCTAATGATGAATCATTGGAGATAGGAAAAGTCGATGCACACGCGATATGACGATGTTTTCGTTTCCACGGATATTTCTCGCTTAGTGGGCGTTGAAACACGTACGTGAATATCGTGCAACAGAGTAATCTATCTATGAATAATAAACCAGCGAAAACATGCAAAAATGGGCAAATACGAGGGAGATGGATATAATTATATTTACATAATTGCACATGTACACCGTCAGTTTGCATCTGATTGCCTTTGAAAGTTGAATTTCGAAACCGAGATCTCCCATTCTGTACATCTTCTCTTCTTCCTCTATTTAAATTTCGTCTTTCGTCCGTAATTAAACGATTCTATTTTAAGAGTGGCGCGTACACGTGGCACCCTTTCACGAAGGAACGTCGGCTATGCGGATTATTTTGATATTTGCTACTGTGTTAACCAGCATATTTTTTATGGCTAATATTTTTTTGATAATATTTTTGATTTGCTTTCGAGCCAAGTGTTATAAAGTATAAGAAAAATTTTTACGCTTTATATTTGACTTGATTTGGTCTCGGTTTTTATGATTTCATTTTAATGGAAAATATATCGATCCAGATATATTATCGTTAACTGGCAGAATAATTTATGGGATAATATTTTTAATTAATTAATTAATTAATTAAAAGATTCTTTTAATAGCAGTCGAAATAAGAATCAAAATTTTCAAAAATGAAATTTTTCTTAAGACATTTTTCTTAAGACATTTATGTCCAATAATTAATTGAATAATTGCTTCATATATCTTATCGCTTAAGAAAACATTTTTTTGAATTTATAATTTATTATCGTAGCCGTTCACGATAAATGTGTTTCTATCATTTACTAATAACTTGCTTATTGTTAAAAAAAAAAAATAATTGTTCATTTTACTATATGTTACTTTATTATTTGTATGTTGTTTGGCGTCCTTCGAAAAGAATTCACAATGATGTACACCTGCTATGTTTCAATAATGCATACTGAATATTTTACAATAGCGAAAGATTATTTTATTAACATTGTAAAGACACATCAAGAATATAATAGTTCTGGAAAAATCTATATGACTTTCACATGATGTATCATTATAACTGAATCACTATTAATTAAAAATATATATATATATATTATCATGAATTGAATCCTATACTATATTATATATATATAAATTCCTTTATGTTAAAAAATAGATAAAAATCTAACGTATGCAATCATAACACATAAAATTCGCCAAAGATTGAGCGAACTACAACTGCATTAAATTCTTAAAATATATTCTCCATTTGCAGCAGAAAAATATAAATAACTAGATCACTTTACATATTCATTCATCTTTCGAAAAACGATTTCAAATTACTTTCAACTTTCTTTCAGATAATCGAATGTTTTTATTGAATTTTATCGCCTGTTCGGAATATATTCTATTTCAACTCGAAATGTCTGTATTTATGTCAAATCGAGTACAATGCAGATAAATGCGGTATTGTTCTTAAACGTCTTTTCTTTATCTCTCTTTTTAAGCAGACGTCAGGTTTGCAAAAAGACATGGCGCACAATTCATGCTCTCTTCAAATGTGGTTTTACCTCTTATTGATGCGCAGCACGCTCGACCTTTTGGGTTCGTGCCAAGCAATTTGATTCAAAGCTTCGGCTACATATTTCCTGCAAAACGGCCAAATGGCTAATAAAAAATGCTTTTCCGTTTCCTCAATGAGACAGCCAAATCACTGCGGAAAAATTTTCCTTGGAACAAAGTTGGGGTAAAGGTTAGATTATGTTTTGATTATGCTATACTTTTAATTTTTTGCAATTATTAATGAATCGCAAATTATTCTACAAAAAAAAACTATCATTTAATATAAAAATTTGTAAAATATCAAATGTAATCATTATGTGATCATTTGAGATATTTGATATTTAAAATTTAAAATTTGTAATCATTCATAATTTATTGCGAGTAGTGAAATTAGAAATAACGAATGAATATGCAAATATTTTAAAAAGTTTTATAATAGTAAAGATGTTGATTAACATAATCAAGAGAAATGTGGATTATAAAATGGCTAAATTTAATATTTTTTATTTTTATTTTAAATGTAAAAATATGTAAAATAAAAGTAAAAATGAAATGTAAAAATATCCGTTTTTTAAATTCCTGTTAGTTTATTTACCAAAAAAAAAAAAGATAAACGAAAATATAGCTTTTTCAAGCTACAACAAATTAATTTATATATATTAAAGGTTATTTATTTAAGCTTTTATTTTGCAAAAAAATATCTATATTTCTCTTCTGTGTGTAAATTTATAAAAATTTATTGAAAATACGTACATAACAAATTTCTTTGGATATATCTTCTAGAAATTTCGATTATAGAATAGTAAAACGGAAAAAAAAAAGATATAGTAATTCGATCCAACAACTTCCACTGTAATTACTCAACATTTAACATCTGTTCAGTTGCAGAACTTTCCATCAAACCCCTCCACTTCCGGTTTCATTGTTCTCTCTTTCCTTATATGCACATACCTGCCACGAAATCAATCAACACGTACGTTGTGATATATCCACCAGGAGGATATAGATTACTCTTGTCATGTGTTACTATGTTTTAGGTGTATAGTGCAATTATTAATTATTAAAAAGGTCGAAAGGTCGTAATAACGGGGGTTACATCGTGGCTCTTTTTCAATTCTGTTGTCAGTCTGATTTCCCGGCTGGCCCGTGGTTGACTCTTCACGTTGATCTCTTTGGAATATTCTTCTTCGACCTCAGCTGCCTTTATTTCATTCTATAATTCATCAAATTTTTACTAATCAATTATCGTTCTCTGATATTTAAATCCATATACGATGGATTAATCGACGAAAGTCGTTAAAAAATTGCAAAAATAAGATAAATAATCGTAAAATTAGTAAAATTATTTCGTTTCTTGTGGAAGATATGAGCATCTTATTCATTGCTCGGCTAGCTTTTAGCTCGTTAAGGGCAAACTTACGAAACTCGATCCGAGTAGTTTTTAAGAAACATCGGTTCCAACGTGGTTTCTACTAAAAATTACATCGTTTATATTATAAAAAAGTCTTTTAAGATGTATTATTAATCGTTTATTATTGTCGCGGGACGACAATATTTCCCTGTTAGCTGATTTCGAAGGACGTATTGATTCAAAATTCTTTTCCTTTTTTTCTAAAATTTATACTTTGAAGATTTTTGGACAAATTATTGGATGATTAATCATTTTTGGAATTTTCTCTTAAATTTCTTCTTCAACTTGCAAATCATTTTTTAATTAATCGTCGAAAATCGTTTTCAAAGTTTGGTATAAATTTTCTTTAAGAATTTCTTTTTATTCGTAAGATTCAATCTTTTTCGTCCTATCAGTAAAGTTTTAAATTGGTATTAAAGTCTCGTGGAAATTTATTCTTTTTTCGCAAGGCAAAGTAAAGAGGAAGGCAATAAAGATCTAATTTTAACTTTTAAATAAAATATCACGTAATTATTTAACAATCACCGTGTCACTTCTTTTTGTCACACACAATTTATCGAAGAAAGTTCAACGTGGCTGTCGCACTTGCTTTTCAATTTTCTCTTTATTGGTTCGTATCGATGTTGTTTGAAAGGAAGAAAATTGCAGCACGTTAAGCTGTTTTGTCAAATTTATTTGTTACACGTATGTACATCCAGGTGAATCTGAGTTCATTACGATTTTTCGGATACGAAAAAATCGATATCGATACTGGATTCTTGTCAGATCGAACAATTCGTTTTCAGAAGTAATTGTGTCTATAAAATTGTATAGAAAAAGAAAAATTGAACGATGGAATTCGAAACGCGTGCTTTGATCGATTTTTGCCTCTCTTCTGGCCCAGTCACCAGGGTTAGGTATGTTTATAGAAATTTTTGAATATAATATTATTATTATTCTTCACGTAATATTTCTTTCTTATTGTTCTTTTTATATTGATGTTTTAATACATTACTTATCGTCAATATGTATAATAATTTTCATGTAAAATTTATTTCACGATTTTATATTATTCGTGCATGGATCAATGTGAGACTTTTTTTTTTCATATTCATTAATATGAATTCTGTGTTTAAATTAATATTATATGTAAATTTAAGTTTTGTCTACAATCTAATTCATTATTTTTTTTAAATTAAGTTTAAAGTATGATTTATGTAATATATGATATGTTATATATGACTTGTTATCTCATACATAAATTTCCTTCATATTTTTTACTTAAACATTTCTCATTAATAATAGTATATCAAGATATTTGATATATTATTGAAGATTAATTAATTTGTAGTTTGGACTTTTTATTAGAGATTAGAATCGATTGAAATCGTGTTATTCAAATGAAGAATTGTATTTTAATATAACATTATTATGATAAATACATTTTAAAAAACAAAATGTTTTTATCAATTGTTATTTTACATATGTATTGAATATCTTTTCTTTTTAATGTCACGACGATAATGTCAGATTTTTAAAATGAATACAGAATAAAATGATAAGAAATTTTTTATTATCCTATATAATTATTTCGGACTCACAATATGGAAAAAAGAAAAGAAAAGAAAAGAAAAAGCGCTATCTTTGTTCACGGTAGATTAATTTATTATGAAATCACTGTAAAAATTACAATGACCGATGAACTCTTAACTATTTGTACTTTAATTATTCACTGACAAACTAAATACGATAGGCAATATGATAATAAGAAACTGGTGACCAACGACCGTTTATCGGCAATAATTATTTTTAAATGTTAAATTTAGAAATGAATTTAGAATTTTAAATATATTTACAATTTTAAAAATTAGTCAAACATTGTTAAAATCGTTATTTTATAAATAAAATAAAATTTATTTGATATTTAAAATAATTTAAAAAAAAAAACATGAACTTATATCACCGCATTTGAAAGAAGATATCGAATTATTGTAATTTGAAGAGACAGTTTTAAAAAAATAGTAGACAAAATTTGTTCTTTTACTTTTTTAAATATAACATAATTAATTGAAATATAAATATTCAAATAATTTTTTATCACGTTAAAATAAATTCAGAAAATAAAAAAAAGGACGGGGAGCGGAGGAGTAATAAAAAAAAAATTAATACTTATTTACAATTAATATCTGTATCGTCGATTTATCTTTTTCGCATAATTCCAACAAGATCGCTCATAAAAATATTTCAGTGAACGAGGCATTGATTGGTTTATCTGTATTTTTCCAGGTCTGCGGGGTCCATAGGAGCACGATCCGCGCCCAGCACGCCTCTTCAAGTATCTCCTGGTGCGCAACAAGCGGGCCAACAGTCGATTAGTGGCTCTCAGCTTACAGTAACCTCTGCCAATAACTCTCAGCCTCCGAGAAGCCCGAGCCATGCGACCTTGAGATGTAACGACAGGTGAGTCCACGATCTTTCAGCTTCTCGTTTTCACCTTCCACGTGTAAACAGGTCTTATTACGATTCATAACAGCATCTGTCTCAGCATCAGAAAATATTTTATTTTTGATGCTCATGTATAATTTCGCAGCAAATCGTTGGAAATTTCAAATTTGGTTGTAAATTAGATTAATTATCTTACGATTTAATTAGATTTTCAATAAATTGTAGATTGTTATTGATAATGGATCAAAATATTATGCACTTACAGAATATTGATAAGATTTATAAGATTGTTATGTAATAATATGTATCTGATTATAAGAATTAAGTATTTAAATGCAGAAAATGGAATAATTGATTAATATTTGTGTGGTCATTTATAAATTTTTTTTTTTGAGAAATTAATTTTTTGTTCTAATTTTTCATGAGATTAAAATTTCACATTCCTTATACACTATTAATCATCTGTTATGAGAGTATGAATTTTAGATTAGTAAATAAAATTGATATACATCCCTAATAAATATACAATCCACGTGCATATAGGATGAGTCATATAAAATGTGATAATTTGTTTTCTCTGAAGCTATTCACGTGCTTTTATATTTAAATTGAATGGTTCATAGAGGCTAATCATATAGAGTGTAACAAATCTTTGGTTAAATTCTCTTTGAAGTTCAACAAGTTTTTGTTTCCATTTCTTTTTAACACAATAATATATTTTAAATATAGTAAATTATTATTCATCAAATCTTTCACTTTAATTTCATTATATTAAGACTTAAATTTCTTCAATTTTTTCAACATTTATTAAAAATTTATAATGATGATGCCATGAGTAAAGCCTTAGAGCTATAAAATGTCTTACATATATATCTTAAAAATTTTTAATAAAAAAAAACATGTAACACACATTAAATATATTTCATGAATTATTTTCATTTTTATTACTTGATTCTTTGTGTAATAAATTGTGTGAGAATCAATGAAGAGAAAAGAAATTGACATTTTAGTTACTTTAATTAGGATTGAAATTGATGAGGATTTGATTTTTAATTCATCACGAACAAATCAATTAATTAAGTATTTCCATTCATTTAATTCTTGTTTTTCCTGAAACTTTTAAAATTGCTTACAACTCTAAAGTTAACATCTTGTATATATTTCATTATATACTTTATCCCAATTTTACTATATAAATATATATAATCTACTCTACATTTGTATATAGAGATCAAATGGTTAATCTTGAATAAGCATAAGACTATTATGCTAGCTTAATATTTTTAGAACACGGTTTATAATATATCTATTGTTATATAAAATGAATAAATAAATATATATATATAAGAAATGAATAAATATATTTAAAATATATTTGTTTTTAAAAGTTATCAAGCACATTAATTAATCTTTCCGCAATAAAAATCTTTCCATATTAAAAATTGAAACAATGAATTATCAATGATAAATTAATATTTGTATATTATAATATGATAGCGGTTTTAATGAAGTTTATTGTAGAGTATAAAGTTCGATGATCTTTGTATCATAATGAAATATGTATCATAATGTATCATAATGAATGACTGAAAATATTCCAAAAAAATATTTATATTCATATTTGAAATTCGTTTTCATGATAATTAGATTTTTATTTTAATAATTACAATATATTTATTATTCTTTATAAATTTTCTAAAATAACTATATTATTTAGATTTTTATTATATTATTTAAAATTAAAATAAACCAATGTAATAGTTTTTTCATCGTTTTACTCATCGTCTGTCGATGATTTTTACTAAGTCTTGTATTGCCATAGAAATACGAAATGAAATTTTCACTATAACATAACTGATCAGATTTAATATTTCAGGAAATTATTAGTTGTACGAGATAACATATCACGAGATATCGAAACACCTGTTCATATAGAACGGTAAAAAGCAAATTACGTTGTTTCTGCGACACCTGCTTGATAAAGATTTTGAATAAATGACATCGATTTTTTGATCATTTATAATATAACTTTCAAGAAAAATATTTATTCCACAATTTGAATAGGAGTCGTTGTTACCATAAATCTTTTATGGTAATCTAATATCTAATAACCTGCAATCTAATATCTGTCTTTAAATAAAATTTACCTCAAAAAGAATTATGAAAGCTAGTTTAATTGTACATTGACACGCGAAATGCACATTTTATTCGTAACATCACATGAACGATGTCACATGGATAGAAAGAAATAATATTCAAGTTTCTTTTTTTATTCTTTTAATGAAGAATAATTAAATTTTTTTTTCTTTTTTATTGGTAATATATAAATAATTTTTATATAATATAAAAAACATAATTTTTATTATTGTGTTATGAAATGTAAAATAATTTATTCAACAGTGCTTTTTATGTAAAAAGAATCTAATTTAATGATAATAAAAAAAAATAATAAACAATGATAATAAAAAAAATAATAAAACAAATGAAACAAAGAGGTGAAAGGAAGAAATTATAAGAAAATAGATTACTAGTTGTTCATTCAAATAAAATTTCTTTTGAAATTTTTTATTCTGAATTATTATTATTATTATTATTATTATTATTTAAAAAATTTAAAGATTCAGCTCTATGTGATTTATTCTTTATTTACTAAAAAGGAAAATAATCATAAATATTC
This sequence comes from Apis cerana, assembly GCF_029169275.1. NCBI lineage: Eukaryota > Metazoa > Arthropoda > Insecta > Hymenoptera > Apidae > Apis > Apis cerana. The sequence goes on from NC_083857.1 coordinate 5,318,086, forward strand.
TATAATTAATGTAGAATTTTTATGATTACGATAAAAAAGATAATGAAAATAGAATGGTTATGAAGTTATATAAATTTTAATTAACTGTGATCTAAAAAAATCTTTAGATAAATCTATAGATATGTGATAAGTAACTATAAGAATTTATATTGTAATGATAAAATTTTTGATTCAATTTAATATTTAGAATTCAATTATATTGATACGAATATGAAATTAATACATAAACGTATAAAGTTTCATTGAAAAATATCTTTGAAAAATGAATATGTTATTTTAATTGTTTCTTATATATTTTAAGATGTATTCGAGATCATTGATTTGATATTATCTGTAAAAAATAAAAACTTAAAATAGATTAATAAAATATAAATTGTAATTTAATTCAATAATATTTTCAATCTTGTTTGGAGTGTTATTAAAGTATTAGAATTTTTATTAAGATTCTAATAGATTTTTGTAAAATGAATACATGATCAATTTTTTGTATCCAAAAAGAGAATATATTATATCATTGTAATATAATATTACTTATCATAAATCGCAGAATTAGAAATTGTTTTTCTTCTTCTTTTTGTATTAATTATTTTAACTAACTTTGAAAATTAATATTAATATTAAATTACGTATTAAATAAAAAAGTTGATAATTAATAAAAGCATGTAAAATTTAAACGAAATAAATAAATATAATTTTTCTTATTTGTTAAAAAAATAGAAATTATACGATAATTATAAGAAAAACAGATTGTTAAAATAAGATATACGTATAAGATATATCGATACGTTTTTTTTCTCATTTTTTTTAGTATCAAATTATCGATCAATTATCAGATTATTAATTAACGTTAATGAATTATTCTTATATTTAAAAACATTTTAAGAGACGCACATCGATTATTCTGTCATAATTTTTATTTTTTTTATCATGAATAATATGATAAAAAAAAATACATCGTTCTATATTCTTCAGATGCGGATTTGGTTTATCGCAAAATTTTTCTTCCACAACCCACGAATACGTTCTTCAGTCTGCAAAGAAGAAAAAGGCAAAGAGATATTCTGTCAGGTATTATCAATATCAAACTGTTGAGTCGATAACATCACGATATATCCTGCATTTGTCAGTCTAATACCGTACGCGATACGTTTGTTAAACGATCGATACTCCGCAACCGTGATCACTGTTGAAATTCTTACGTTGTTTCCTGCTCGTGATTGACGTGTAGCTTCTTGAAAATCGATCACGGAGAAAAAAGTGAAAAGAGATTTAAAAGGAGTTAAAAGAGATCGAAAATAAAGTGAAGAAGAACCGAAAAAGGAGCTATAAGAGGAAAAAAATTAGGAAAAAATTGAAGAGGAATCGTGGAGAATCGAAAGAGAAACGGAAAAAATACGAAGAAATGGATAGAAATATGGAGAAGAGACGGAAAAGAAATAGAGAAGAGAGAAAGAAGAAATGTTTACACGTGCTTCGATTCGTGTTTTAAAAATCTACCATCATCCAAATCGTTGTTCCATCAGTGATCTTTATTTATATATGATCTTCTCCAATTTTAAAACTTATTCTCCAACAATTTCCTCGATCGTATTTTTGTGAAAGAAAGGAATCATGTTCGTACAATATATTAATATCATCGTTGGATAATAAAAAATCAACGACAACTCGAAATGTTCTCCAGCGGATTCAATTACTGGTATCGCATCCCTGATCGTCTTCGATCGTCGCTCGACCTTAATTTATATTAAGCCGATTGGTAGCAAGCTGCAATTAACGATCGAAATAATTCCTTCGAGCAGTTGCGGTCGATGAATTAATGCCAGTTCCTTAAAATGTAGTTGATCGTTCGTTTCATCAATCGTATGGTGCACCACGTAAATTGGAATTCTTTCGGTGATAACATTGGATACCAACAAATCTGTGGAGTCTTAGTATTTTTCTCTCTCTCTCTAAGATTTACTCTGTCCATCAGATTTACCATTGTTTTTCAATAGGATTTCAACATGTCCATACAGGAATACGACGTATGGAGTAATGACATTTGGAGCCCGAGAATACGAAAAAGAAGGTGCAGAAATTGATTTAATGTGTAATCATTTAAAATAAGAGCGGTCGGTCATCCTATCGATGACTAATTGAAGATCGCAACTCCGAAAGAACCAAGAGAGATTAAAGTTTATTTCTTTAATGTTCGTGAGAAAAGTTAGTACACCTTTAACCGGTCTCGAGTTTGTGGATCGAAAGCTTGTGATTATTCGAATATAATTTGTTTTTCATTTTCGTAATATATAATTATTTGATTAGGGGCAGATTGATGAATCGTATGTTGAAATAATTATTGGATAAAATTATAGATAAAAAATTGAATAATAAATTGAATTCATAAAAGAGAAATTATTTAAGGAATTTTATTCTTCATAATATAATATTTGTTATGTTCATATTATAGTATGCATATTGACACAAACTTATACGTCACGAGCATAGTCCATTGTGCTCTAATAACATGTACATGATTTTTTTTCAAATAAAATTCAGATAGAATAGAAAATAGAAATAGAAATCAGAATAGAAATCATTAGAATTATATGTTCAATTATTATCTATTCATATTATTTTTATCTAGATAAAAATATGTTTATATAACATTTATTTACTCTTGATGAATATTTCTAAGATTTTTTTTTTAATATTTTTTTCCACCTCTATTATATAATTTGACTAATTTGAATTTTCATATTTCTTTTAGTCATCTTTCGAAACCGCTTAGCAGAAGTGCACCATCAATGGCAGCTGGTGGTGTCGTGCAAGCTCCAGGAAATGTTAACAGGTCCTCGTCTACATCCTCACCAACAACTACCAGTAGCGCAAGACAGAAGAAATTCCATAGGCATTTCTCTCAGGTAAAATATATTAAGAGTTTCACTTGTTTATTTGAACGTTTCACTTTCACAATGTTACTTTCTTGAATTAGAACGGAATTAAATGAAAATGTTGCTTCAACGTTGCTTAGTTTTTCAGTGTTCTTTTATCCTCGCGAATAGACAAGTACATCAATGTTCGTAATTGAAGTTTTATCATTCAATTTTTTATAAGCATTTAAAAATATTAAAGTTTATCTTAAATGTAAGTAATTAATTTTATAATAATGTAATTAGTATTTAAACTTTTATTTGTTTAATAATTTTTAATTTTAATAAAAAATATTAAAGCATGAATAATTTATATAAATACGCATTAAAAAATTAATGTTAATTTTCAAATGCAAATCTGTATATTTTCATATTAAAACATTTTCATGATATTTTTTATTTTTTCATTCAAGTTATTCTTTTTCAAAATGTTAATTTTCAAAATTTATGTTAAACAAATTATCTATTTATACACAATGTATATGTGTATTTAATTACATCATTATAATAATGATATCTAAATTAGAAAATAATATGAATGATATTACTAAAAGTGACAAAAGTTTTGAAGATAGAAAGATATTTCTAAATTCTATGAGTGCTATCGATTTGCACCTTAATAACTTTTAAAAACTAACTCCCCTAATAACTAGATCACTTAATCTTAAAATATTTTATTAGGTTGCTGCGGATGAACGCGTATTGAACTATTATAGCTGCGCACTGGTAGGCGACATCTTGTTGCAAGGACATCTGTACATTACACCAAACTACTTTGCATTCTACAGTAATGTGTTTGGCTATGTAACGAAGCTATTGATACCTACGATTTCTGTATTGAAAATTAGCAAAGAAAAGACCGCGCGAATCATTCCAAATGCGGTGGCGATCACTACAGAAGAGGAGAGACACGTTTTTTGCTCCCTTCTATCTAGAGATTCGACTTTTAAGCTGATGAAACAAGTTTGGGATGCAGCTACGGAACCACAACCATCACCAACTATCCTACCGTTGGCAAACGAAGAAAAGCTTCTTGTTCCGTTAGTCGACGATTCTGAAGTGAATCCCGAGGAGGATGATTCCAGTATGTCCGAAAGCGGGACGGATCTGAATTCCAGACCGCCGACTATTTGTACCGATACCGATGGTGTTCCATTGGCAATTGCCAGGCCGAGTTTGCCACCACCTCCGAAGTAAATAATTATTTTAAAAAAACTTCTTTTTTTTTTTTCAAAAATACAGTTCAATCTCTTCACAATCGAACAGTGTATCACGCAACACTATAGGCGAGCCATCTAACGATTTAAAAAAAGATACATTTATGAACACAGAAGAATTCTTTTATTATTGATTTATTGATGAAAACTAATCAATTTTTTATATATTCATTTTATATAATCATTATTTAAAGAAGCTTTTAGATTTATTAATATTAATGTTACAATAAATTTATTTAACAAAGCATTATGAGAAAAGAATTGTATAATTATAAAAAATCATTCAAATAATTATAAAGTGATTTAAAGATTTGGAGTTTTAAAATTTTGTATTATCATTTTGAAAATAATATTTATATACAAAACTTTCTTCAAAGTATATTAAAAAAAATCTGTTTTACAAAGAATTCTAATTAAAATGTTAAACCATATATCATGTATTGAATTATTAAATAATTATCATTATCTTTATTTAATTATGATATAATTAATAATTTAAATAATTTAAATTTGTTTAGAGTGGAATCATCACCAACGGTGCCATTATTACCTACTACATCCAAATCCACTGGTATCTTATCTTTATTCAAAAGTGGATTGAAAACTAGCACAGTGATCACTATCCTGATAGCTCTTTTGGCAGCTCTCTATGTGTCGGCGGCTCTGATGATGATTCGTATCGATAGGTTACACACGGCATATCTAAACCATCCTCTTGTTTCGCCAGAACGTTTCACTCAGGATCGACTTTTGCATTATCTTAATACAAATCTTGATCAAATAGTAAAGGTACGATATTTTTTATTATAGTAAATAAATATTTTACATAAATATCGTATTCTTAATATATATTATTTTCTAGATTATTTTGAAAATTTTATCTATTAACTTTTTTTTAAATATCCTATAGTTTTTCAATGATATTTTCATTATTATATTTTATTTAGACAATCTTCTTTTCTTAAAAAATTTAAACTAGATTTTGCTTAGAATTATTCATTAAAATAAATATTACTTAAAGAACCATATCTGAAGTATTAATTGAATAAATTTTCAATCTTGATTTTTTTAAAAATTAATCTTCAATTTTTTTTCTTATTTCTTCATAAGGAATATCTTCGTGTCTTTTTGTAAATGTTACTTGATTGTTTTCTGTATGATAAAAAAGAATTAGATTATAAAAATCTTTATTATTTTTAATATTTATTATATCTTTATTATTTTAGGTACGGCAGAGTCTACAAACGTTGTCACAACAGTTTGTATCAATGAGCCAAAGTGGTGAAACAGATCCAAGCGTATCTGGTGCCGTTGTGGAACCGGAAGATGCTCCGAGTTAGCCCCCGACGAAGCTAAATAATTTAATGCAACCAAATAATACGAATCCCCATCGCTTCGCTAGCGTATGAAGCGTCTCGCATTAATGCGAGATTATCTTTGTGGTCTGCGTCGATTACTTTCGGCGTGTGAAAACGATTCCGAATTGAACAACTAATCGACAATGTTGTTTCTAGAATTCTCAATAGGCAAATATTATTATTAGAGTATCTAGAGTTACCTGAACAGGTTCTGGAAATTATAGAATATTTAAAGTAAAGCGACAAAACAGAAAAAAAAAAAAAGAGAAGAAAGTAACATATACAAGTTTCAAAAAAGAAAAATTGTAACAATCCTTCATATATAGATTGAAAAGTACGCGTAACTCGATTTTCAATTTTCAGAAATGCTTGCAGAATCTAATTAAGATGCTTAAAAAGATTAAACAAAATAAACGTTAAAAAATAGAGAAAACGCCGTATATTCGAATGTAAGCAAGACAGTTTATATGTGATGTATTATGAAACGATATAACGTGAATTGATCATAACACAAAGAAAAAGAAAATTTTTTTTGCGCAAGGCGAGCGAAGGGATTTTCGTTTTTGAACTAGTCACATATTGTATATGCCCCACATACAACAAGAATATAATGAATAAAGTGAAATATATATATATATATAAATATTATGAAAAAGCTATATATATATATACACATAAAATAATGCATATTTCGCGATTACTTGTTAATTATTATATATTTGAGGGTAGTTGGGGCACTATCTTTTTAAACGATACAGCTGAAAATGAGAATTACATTATAGAATTAATAAGATTACACATTTGTGTCATACCGAAAATAAAGATTCTATGTCAGTATCATAAAGACACTTGAAACAAAAAATTTCTTAACAGACGAGCTTGTGCAATATTCCGATATAGTTTGGAATACATATTATTTCGTCGTCGAACATCGAATACTGCGCCTTTTAGATAAAAACAAATTAAAATGAAGAAAAAAAAAACCATTGCATTTCTCGCGCACACTGATGTTCCTACGAAAAAGAATTTTTCTGATCGTTCGTTCAAAATAATAACGAAAGTTTTCTTTGTTTCTCTATCTTCTCTTATTTTTGTTTTTCTACTCAACTCTTTCAAAACGATTATTCTCAATATGCGAAAGTGCTCGCGAAATATTCTATTCACTTGTGAACATATTTCGATACTATTGCACATATGTTCTTCTATGTATGTGTGAAATACGACGAAACGTACGGATAAAGCGTTATAGTTGAAAATATGAGATACGAGAAACGGGAGACTTGACTGTGATAGTAGGATCAAGGATTGCATTTTGTTAAAACACGACCGCGTTTAGCAGAATCTTTGTGTTTGTCCCGTTGAAAAAAAAAAAAAAGAATTAATAAATATATAAATAAGAGACTGGTTTATCACGATCGGACCAAAAATGGCATAAACGCGGTCGTTAATTACGCGAAATCGCGTGAAATCTAAAGAGAAGTGCTGTTACATTATTTAGCTAATATTTATAAAAACAAAAAAAAAATGTACGTATGTCGAAGTGAAATTCACTTGAACCATTATTTTTCAATATGATTATCATTTATTGCAATTAAATAATTCTGTATTTATGATAAACGATGTTAATTTTTAATAATTTTAATACAACACCTTTACTATTATACACTTTTTTATTGTCGTAACACGCGATGTGTACTCAAAATTTAAAAAAAAAAAAAGAAAAAAAAATCGAAAAGATACAAATAATATGGGGGATATATTTATCTGGTGGCTATTTAGTAGACTATAATTTATTTCATAAATTTTACGAGTTTTTAATTAATATATATTTTGAATCCTTTTGTAAATTTTATTTTATTATGTTGTGATTTAATTTGCTCGAATTTATAGTTCCGAGCTATACATATATGCCTTTTAGCGCGTGAATTATTCAAATGGAGATATACTTGTGCCTGGCGTGTGCCATAATGAAAGAAAATCGGTTGCATTTTAAAATAAAAAGAAATACAAGAGCATACGTGTATATGAAAGCAAAATATTGGAACTTGTTCATTAGGCAATTTACATCGAATCTTGTTTCGTCTTTCTCAAATAGATTGAATGTGTTCAAAATTGAACAATGCTACAAAATAGTGAAAACTGGACAACATATTCGCCATATAAAAAGGGAAAAAAACAAAATTATTTAAATGATTGAAATTTGTGCCAAATTTTGGAATCATTGTAATAATTAAAAATTATGTCTATTATTCTAATATTTTTAAAATTATGAAAATGATTTGCAGAAATATTATAAACGGAGAAAATATCTTTTATAATGATTAATTGGCGATAATTATCCAGTTGATCTAAGTTCGGATCTATGTTTCGCAAAATTTTAAAAGAAAACGAGTCCGTAAAGGGACGACTTTCCCTTTCCGTATTCGTATAAATATCGTTCGCCTTAATTGTAACGTTTCTAGACATTTTTAGACGGATGCTCAACGTACAATCCATTATTCCTAGAATATGTATCCATATATAGCAGCTCTTGATTTGTACTTGTTGAACGCGTGCGTACTGTCGTGACAATTTCGATAGAATTTGCTGTACTTTTGAATAGCTGTACTTTTTGAAATCTGATATCATTAATTTTCGTCGAATTTTTAGAATCTATATCGAATATTTAATGATTTGAATATAATATAATATCAATTTTATCATGATATATCAATTAATATATTAATTGTTTCATTTTACTTTTTTGTACATTATAAACATAATAAATAAAACAATTATTTGGGATAATAAATGAGATAAATATATTTTTTTAAATTCACTTTTTTTACTTTTGTTAGTTTATTTTATATGAATCTTATATAGAAATTTTATCTTTGTTTTATTATTATTTCTGTTTTATTTGTAAATATAAATATATCTAATTATATAATTTATTATATTATTATTAATAAAAATTCATTATTATTCATTAAAAGAACAACAATGTTTTACGAAAAAAATTTTAATTTTAATTAAATCTAATATATTTATTATTTTATTATCTATATACAAATCAATATTTTATTTTACATCTTGGATTAAAAAATAAACGAATACATTCATCGAATATATTTAGATAACCACAGTGTTCTACTTATCATGTTAATCAGATTTTGAAAATGTACAGCTTTGTTATCGAATTGTGTCCTCTGTGTAAATGAAAAGAAAGAAAAATTTGTTACATTTAAAATAAACATCTTTAAAATGCATTTAAAACCATAAGTTGGTTCCTGGTGAAAAAAAATTTAGCGTGCGATAAATGTAAGGAAAAAAGAAAAAATAAAAGAATGAAGAATGAAAGGAAAGAAAAGAAACGAAAGATAGTAAAATTGGAAAATCACAGACAGACCAATAATTTACAACGTAATTTGTGTAGTCCGCTAAAACGGAGCGCAAATAAATTTCTGGCAAATTGAAACACTCTTTTTTTTTTGTTTTTTCATTCCCTTAATCTCGATTTAATGATATCAATTATGCAGAAAACCGCAACATCCACTTACGCTTATGTTAACGAGTCCAACAAATTAATTAATGATATAGGCCAAAAACGATAAGATAATATTTCCTTACTATTTCCTCTGTATCGATATTTATAAAGTAAAGATTTGCTGCGAATATTTTATTTTTTTCTTATTTTTATGAAAATTATGTGAATACTTGTTGTCTGAAAATCTATCAATTAATTTTGTATCAAATCACAAATAGTATCTTAATAGGTCATTACATAAAGAGGAGTTAGATAACATAAAAATTATACATTTTGAAAATATAAAAATTTATATATAAAATATGTAACTATTACTTCTATAAAATTATTTTTTTATTTATATTATATATTTTATATTTATATTTATAATGATGTTCAACTAAAATTATATATCATAACATAACATAGAACTATAATGTTATAATATCTATTTTTAGTTTAGTATATTTAAGAAATATATTTCAATATTAATTTTTGATAAATTTTACTATAAGAGAATTGTAAATCGATAGCGCATGTCAAAAATTGAAAGTTGATGCACCTGCTATTTGCACGTGGTGTAGTGGGGATTGCAATTGGTTTGAAGGAAGTTGCCTCGTATAAAAAGACAGCAACGCACTGTAAGTCTCAGTATCGTGCAAGATTGTTAATCGTGATTTGAAATCTGTCGCTTCTGATATAAAAACTTAATTTTTTGATCGAATTTGTAAGTTTGATACATATATAAATTATATTTTTTCTTATTTTATATCAATAATTCTTTGCTTTATAATTTCTGTAAGTTTTTATAAAATTATTATATCTATTTTTATAATTTTTGTTTTGTTCATTTTATTTTAATACACTTAAGAACACATACACATATTACTAAGAAAAAAATTGTTTTTTAAGTATGATATTATTTAAATATTGTTAAAAAATTAAGATAAATATATTAAGTGATAAAAATATTAAATAATGAAAATTGAGAAATAAAATAATTATGTTAAAAAACAAATATATAAAAAAATAAAAATAAAATCAAAAATTAAATTTTTAATAAATAAAAAAAAGAAAAAGTTTTTTTAAAAAAGCTTTAAATTTTCACAGTTTTGAAAAATAAGTAATATTAAAATGATATTATTAATTTTAAATTTATTCTAATTATCTAAAAATATTACTTAATAATAAAGATAATTTTATATCAACGAGATATTATAAAGTCTGTATATAATGAAGTTTATTATATTTATTTTTTAATATATTCGAGATGAAAAATTTCACTAAAAAGATCGGTGAATCATTTTCGAGAGTTACTGATTTTATTCAGGGATGAAATATTCGTTTACAAGGCAACTCACGTTCTGGGATTGATTCCGGATATTTACGCAACAATTGGATGAATCAAAGGTAAATCTCGAGTTGCCTTGCAATCCAAAATGTGTCTGGTATTTAAGAGAATGTTCGTCATGTTTGAAGTTTCGACATCGTTTTGTTCTTGGAAAACTGCAGTTAATCTTTATCTAGTTAAAATCTGTCAGACTCTATTTTGGTCTGAATAATGAATAAAATTATGTTTAAATTTCGAATCAATAATCGATGAATATTAAAATATTTAATAAAACTAATTTTAATTTTAATATTTTTCCTTCATTTAATTTAAATATATTTATTAAATCATGTTTCATTGATCTTTCTTGTGAAAATAAAATCGATTTCATTTGTAAATAAAAAAAGAAATATTAATATAAAATTGTACATATTTGTAAATGAAATTCTTGAAGAGTTAAACATTTATGGCATTTCTTTTAAATCAAAAGTGGTGTTAGTATATCAATGAAATTTTTTCTTGTGCTTTTATAAAACCAATTGCCAACGTTGTTTTTTCATCACGTTATTAGACTTCAAAAAAAAATTTATTGTAAAGAATGATTTCTATATTTATTATATACATTTTTAATGAAATTGCACTTTGTGACATGAATGAAAATGATATTTGCCTTTCATACTATATGTACTATGAATGAGAACATAGCTATTTCTAGTGATTGTATTAATATACGATTATCCGCAACAATGAATAACTGTTTTTATCAATTATATGTCTTTTTAAAATGAAATGAATCATTTTATTTGTAAATTGTTGACTGTACACAACAATTTAAAATTCAAATAATCTAAAAAAAAAGAGATATTAAAATAAAATAAAAATTCACTTTTTAAAAATCTTTTTTGAAATTAATTATTGGCAAGGAAATTCAATAAAATATTAATATATGTAAATTAATGATGTAATCTAGTTAAGAATTTTTATGTGGTAAATCAATATTTACATATATAGTACTTTAAATCTTATATTTAGATTCATTTTTCAAATTATTTAAAATAAGAACATGTCATTCAAATTTATAAGAATTATCATACAATATTCATTTCTAATATATCATAAATAAAAAAATAAATTCTATTACGAATATTATCTACTTACATCTACTTACATATTTCAACAATCTCTTTTATAGACATCAAAATCAACAAAATGTCATGGGAAGAGCCATTAGTCGTCGAGATGGTGTATCTTTACGAAAAAGAAAATGCAAAATTGCATCACACTATCAATTATGAATTAGTACATCTCGATCCTCCAGCTGCTGTCCTCAGACGAGGACAATCTTTCCATATCGCCTTGAGATTCAATCGAGAATATGTAGATGAAATAGACATCGTTAGATTGCTATTTAGTTTTGGACCAAATCCGAATGTTCTTAGAGGAACTAGAGGAGTGAACACCATCACCAATAGAGATAGTTATTTGACAGATTTAGAGGCATGGGGTGTGCGTTTGATAGGTGTTAGTGGCGTGGATTTATCAGCGGAAGTAAGAAGTCCTGTAGATAGTCCCGTTGGCATGTGGCAATTAAATATAGAGACCACTATCGTGGGCAGCAAGAGATCTCCAAATACCTACAATTATGACAAGGATATTTATTTGCTGTTTAATCCCTGGTTGAAAGGTGCGATAGATATTGTATTTTAAACACTTTATGGAATATTATTACAGTTGAAATATTGTCATGTAAGCATTGATTCAAATGATGAGTTTTAATTAATGCTTTTATGCGATGTTAAAATAACATTGTAGCATTAAGTGAGAAAACATTGAACTTTTAAACCTTTATTATTTGAATCCATGTCTGCATCGCAATGTACTTCAATGTAATATTTAACGAGAATAAATAGAATAAGTTTTATGCGATTTTTTTTATATATGTTTGACTGGAAGAATCATTGAATTTTAGCATTTTTATAGAACATTGAAAACAAATATATTAATATATCTAAAACATAAGAAGATGAAGGAAAAAATATCTATTTATATTTAAAATGATATGAAGTTAATGAATAATTTATTATCAAAGTTATATTATTTCATTGAAATAGATTTTACCTTTTTGTGAATGCAGTATAATAAAATTTTATTCTATCTTTAACAAGTTTAAACTTTTCTGATAGAACTATTAGTTATATTTTTTACATATGATATTTATATGATAATTATGTATTTATATATTTATTAATATCATATGTTTTTATTTTTAGAGGATTTAGTTTACATGGAAGATGAACAACTTCTGGATGAATATATTCTAAATGATGTTGGAAAAATTTGGGTCGGAGCATGGGGAAGTGCACGCGGTAGAGAGTGGATATTCGGTCAATTCGATGCATATGTGCTTAAAGCTTGTCAGTTACTATTAGAAAGATCTGGTATCAAAGCTAATTCCAGAGGAGATCCGATTCAAATGTGTAGAGCTATTTCGAGAATCGTAAGTTTGATTGTTATTGAATCATTCCTAAAAAAAAATGAAAATAATTGAAATAATCAAACAAAATTGCCTGAATAATTTTGTAAACAAATTATAAGTTATTTTGTCCATTATATTTTATATTCAGTAATTATTTTCTATTATTTGAGATTATTCATGAAAATTTTAAACTCTTCCTCGAGATTCGAATTATTTATTGAATTTTATAATTATATATAATTATATATAATTATAATTATTTCTTGAATTTACTTTTTATTTCCTTTAATCTAATACAAAATCTAACATCCACAGGTAAACTCCAACGATGACAAAGGAGTAGTGACTGGTCGATGGGATGGCGATTATCAAGATGGTACTGCGCCGGCTGCTTGGACCGGAAGTGTACCAATTCTCGAGCAATTCCTGGAAACAGGAGAATCCGTCAAATACGGTCAATGTTGGGTATTCGCCGGTGTCGTGACCACTGTTTGTCGTGCTCTAGGGATACCATCGAGAGTGGTCTCAAACTTGGTATCGGCTCACGATGCGAACGCCTCGCTCTCTGTCGATCGTTATTACAGCAAGGATAACGAGGAACTCGAGTACGATCCGAACAATCTCGAAGGCGAAGACTCCATTTGGAATTATCACGTTTGGAACGATGTCTGGATGGCTAGGCCTGACTTGCCCAAAGGGTATGGTGGTTGGCAAGCGATCGACTCAACGCCCCAAGAACCTTCAGAGGGTGTTTATCAGTGTGGACCAGCTTCGGTCGAAGCAATTAAACAAGGGGTTGTCGGATATAATTACGACGTGACGTTTATGCTGGCTTCCGTAAATGCTGATCTCATGAGGTGGATAGAGGATCCTGACAGCGAGATGGGATTCAGGAAGATCGACTGCAATAAATACCAGTGAGTTTTTTAATAATTTTAATACATAAAATTGGATGCGAAGAAGCATAAAATAATGAAAGGAGAATATTTGAAATGTTTTGAAAATGAAAAATGAAATTAATGATAAATTAGTAAAAAACATACTGTTTTTCTAAAATATAAAATATTTTTATAATTAATCTGAGAAGTGTTTAAAATTCGACTTATCAATAATATTCTTAATATCACGAAATATGAAGATATACGGCAAAAAATATATATTATTAAGTCAACAAGATTATAAAGTATCATAAAAATCGTTAATTGCAAAGTAAAATTTCATTTTATTAGCTTGATTTTATTAGATTTTTTTTTTTGAATCATTAATTGATTAAAATTCGCAATTCATGGTAATTTTAACCTTGATGTTAAAGACGTTAAGAACATGGTCAAGAGAAATCAATTTATATAAAAAATCAATTTATATAAAAGAGCAAAGTACTCTCTTACATAAATTGAATTGATATCTGGAATTACACAATCACATTCCTAATATCTCTCAATTTAGAATTTGATTCTAAATTGAAATATTGATATCACGTCAAACTTGTTGAGAGAAAAAGAGAGAGAAACTCTTTAAAATATTTAAATATTGATAAAAATTAAATTTCTATTTGATATATTTTGATTATATTTTTTTATTCAAAGAAAATTTAAATAATTATTTCTCTATTTTATAGCATTGGTCGGATGATTTTGACAAAAGCTCCTTGGGTCTATGATCCCAATGGAGACAGAGATAGAGAAGATATAACACCTTTGTATAAAGCAAAAGAAGGTAAATATGAATCATATAAAGACAAATATTAAATGTACATCAATATTTAAATACTATAAATTGTGCACAAAATGTATTACAAACATTTCTTTTTATTTTTACATTTATTTTTTATTAGATTTTTTCTAGATTCAATTTTTTTATTTTATTTATTTATTTTTGATCTGTTTTTTATTCATAGTAAATATAATATAATAATAGTTTCCTTTCTAAAAAAAAATATACTGAATAAATTGAAAATATTATCAGACAATATGAAATGTGATAAAAGACAATAAATAATAGGAATAAATATACATACTTACATATACTTCTAATGATTTTGATCTAAAAGTTAATTATTGTCATTAATTTTGTTATTTCTATTTAAAATTGTTAAACAAGATTGTTATTTATTTTAAACTTACAAGCTCACCGAACTATTTTAACTTTTGTAATTAAATTCATTGAATTTTAGATTTAATAAAATTTCAAGATTGATTTAATTTGTTTTAATATTATCAATATTATTAACAGTTTAATTAAAATTAGAAACATTAATCTTTTCTTCACAAAGCTTTATCTTTGTTTGATTATGTCTTCGATTCTTTCATTGTTTTTCATTATTACTATTAATTTATTTGTTGTTTAGGAACGGAATTTGAGCGATTAACGTTGTACAGAGCCGTACGCAGTACGGAACTGGCCAAAAGATTTTATTCCTTGCCGTCACCAGCTAAAGAAGACGTTGAATTTGATCTTGTGGACATTGAACGAGTGAACATTGGTCAACCATTTGCAGTAATAGTGAATATAAAGAATAAATCGAACGAGAAACGTACTATTCAAGCTATTTTATCCGCTGGCAGCGTATATTATAAGGGAATCAAGGCACATCTGGTAAAGAGAGCATCTGGTGATTTCGTTCTCGAACCACATGCCAGTGAGTTTAACAATTTTTTACGAAATTTAAAATCATTCTGTATATCGCATATGCAAAAAATTGTCTTTTCTTTTTAAATCTTTTTAAATCAAAGTTAATATTTAAATAAGATTTGTATTTTAAGATTAAAGATCAACTCTATCTTCGTTCTATTAATAATTAGATAATCAAATAGCAAATTAGATATACATAATAGCAAATTAGATATAAATAGCAAAATAGATTTACATAATAGATCAAAAATATGCAACTTTAGATAGGTCTTACTCAGATATACATTATTCCTGCATTTAATCATTAAATTATTTTTTATAGTATTCCATTAGAATCATATGTTCAATAATACTTCAAATATTATATATATATATATATTATATATGTAATTCGAAGATATTGTTATGCATTTAATTTGAATTTATATTCCTTATGTGATTTCAAATATTGTGATTCAAATATAGAGTTATAATTTATATTTCTAAATCCATATTATACATTTGCATGTGACTTTCCATATATGATCCATATATGATTTATTTTAATCACGTAATTTCTTCTCAGGCGAACAGTTAAGACTCACGATCACGGTTGACGATTATTTGGACAAATTAGTGGAATATTGCAATATGAAATTGTATTCCATTGCCACAGTAGTTGAAACTAAACAAACATGGGCTGATGAAGATGATTTTCAAGTTTTGAAACCAAATATTGTAGTCAAGGTAAACCATAAAATATAATTAATCGTATGAAAATAGCGTGATTGTCCAAAATTTTTCAAATATTTCTTATTTTCTTTTTTTCTTTCGTTGTAATGTTTTATCACGCAATTATATGTAAATTATGACTTTTTTTTTTTCGTTTCTGAAAAAAAACAATTTGAATAATTAAAATTCTAATTTATCGAGATTCTTAATTAATTAAGATCATTGATAATCACAATCTAGTTAATCGAATTCTTCTTTTATATTTTTTAAGATTTATTTTATATAGAATTAATATATTATTGTATAATATATCTTATAAATTTTCATTTCTAATTTCTAATTGATCAATATTTTCCAGATCGATGGAGAACCTACAATAGGAAAACCATCAATTATCAGTCTTAGATTTAAAAATCCTTTGCAAAGGGTATTGACAGACTGTAAATTCAATTATGCTGGTCCAGGATTAACAAGAAACAAAACACTAGCATTCAGAGACGTTGATCCTGAAGAAGACGTATATGTAGAACATCAATTGGTTCCTCAAAAGGCTGGATCGCAAAAGATCATTGCCACTTTCACTTCGAAAGAGCTAGTAGATGTCACAGGATCCGCTGTCATTGATGTTCTTGATATGGACGAATAAAATTCTTCAAATTTGAACGATATCAATCTCATTTTCATCTTTGAATAATAAATATTTTGTAAATCGATATCTTTAAGTGTTACGCGTTCCATTATTATGATTATAGAAATACATAGTTTTTTTTAGAGATCGATAAATATAAGTTGATGGCTGTAAAAATATTTGAAAATATTGAAGATACATTGTTGGAATGGATTACGTAATTAAAAGTTGACATCTTATATGAGGAAAGAAATTATGTAATGGAAAAAAATAGCATGGAACTAAATATATATAGTATTCGTCATGTACATTAATTTTTTCAGTAAATTTGTTCTTTAATGTTTAAATATTATAATATTTTTTTTAAAGAACAAGATTACCAAGAAAATTAATGTAAATATTTATATTTTTAATCGTGAGATATTAAGTTTTGTAATTTGTTATTTTGTATACGTGATATATATTGTGCATTTAAAAAATGATTTATAATATATCGTTTTGCATGTTTTATGATACATATCAATAAAAATAATATCTAGATATTAAATCTTTATGTATATTCTAATTTGTGTAGTTATATTTAGATATCTTATTTAAATAAACATCATATAATATTGGTTAAATATTTTTAATTTAATTTTTTAATTAACAAAAGCATTTTGGTTAAATCTTTAGACTTCGACAATAAACTAAATATACAAAATACAAATCTATCACAAAATTCATAAAATAACAGAATAAAGAAGGAATGACATGCATTCAAAAACAAATACAAAATAAAAAGAACATTAACAATATACAATAAATTCGATAATGTGAAGGAAACAATGTAAACGTAAAATAATAAAATGCACGAAGACATTACACAAATCACAAGAAAATATCACAAGTGATCGTAAAGTTTAAACACCAGAAAACGAAAATACATAGCATACTATAAATTAAAACTAATAAATTCTCAGTCGAAAACATCCTAAATTCTTTTTTTCTTTTTAAAGATTCTGTTCTCATATCTTCGAGCGATTTTGTTTTGCACGTACTATTATTCGAAATTTTCTGAACACATTCGATTCTCTCGAATTCTATATCACCGGTTTTATTCACTAAAAACTCCATCAAAGATCTTATGTCTTTCAACGCAATGCTGTTGTATGATTCTTTTGGATTTTCTAAATCGTTTTTAAAATTAATTTCGTCAGAAAAAATATTTAATGATGACATTTTAACAGATTTAAAACTCATATTTTTAGTCACAAGATTATTAGTCGATTCTTCCGAATTTCTCAACTCGATGTTTTCAAAATTCATTTCATTGGGAAAAATATCTGATGACGATATTTTCACAGATCTAAAACTATTATTCTCGGATTCACTGTGACTATCGAAAGATGTTTCGCTTAATGGTGACGTAATTTCCGTTTGCTTGAGATTCTTAAATAATTCGATAATGCCATTTTTCTTATCATTCCTCTTTTGCATAATGATGTTTGTCAGACTGTTACTTCTCAACACGCTTTTCGATCCACTTTCACTCGATTTATAAATTTCATTAATTTTTTTCCTATGTTTTGATTCTTTTTTCAATTTTCTCGCATTCTCTCTCAACTTCCGTTTGTAGATACGTATAGACCGATATATATTTCGTGCTCTAATAGCGGCAACTTGAAAAGCTGCTATTATTCCACTTGAAATAACTTTAACAACAGATTGATTTTCATCTTCTTTTTCTTTTTTAATCTTATTATTATCGAAAATACAATTTTTAGAAGATCCAGTGGATGTTGATGACTCTTCTGATTCGTTGAGTAATTCATCTTTCTTATAATCTGATAAAGATTCGTCACATTCTTCATGTATCTGATCTAATAATTGTTGAAACATTTGAGAACACTCTTTCGATGAATTTTTATCACTTTTAATCACTTTTATATTCTCAATAGATTCTATATTGGTTGGTTTTAACTCTTCAATTAATTTTGTAGAAATATTTCTGAAGTTTTCTTTATAATATTTCTTCGAAAGATCATTATTATTTTCTATTTTTAAATCTTCCTCGCTAAGATCGTTTTCATTTTTAGAATTTACAGATTTGATAATATAAGAAAATTCTTCCGTCTCTGTTGAATTATCAATAACTGGAAATAAATCCATCATTGAAAACGCATTTTTTTGTTCCCGTTCCGTTTGCGTTTCCATTGCTTGCAATTTCATCATCGCTAAGTTATTTTCAAGAATAGTCTGTAAACTTTTAGATGTTTTACAAAAAACACTAGTCTGAGAATAAGCGTTGTTGTTATCCTTAAGTGTATCTGTTGCAACATCTTTCATTGTTTTTAACAAAGATAATAAAGAAATCTTATTTAAAATTTTTTTATCTTCAATAATATTGTCGTCCATCTTCTCGATATCTTTTGCTAATTTCTCCTCTAAATTGTTTTCTTTTTTCAAATTTGCTTTAAAATGGCAATTATGTTCGATATCTTTTGTTTCTAACGAAGATGGCAAAGAAATCTCATTTAAAACTTTTTTATTCTGAACAATATTATCGTCAATCTTCTCTATTATATTTTTTTCTAACATTTCTGAATTATTTTCCTTTTTCAAACTTGTTTTAAAATGGCAATTATGTTTGTTATCTTTTATTTCTAACGAAGGTAGCAAAGAAATCTCATTTAAATCTTTTTTATTCTCAACAATATCGTCATTAATCTTTTTCATATCGTTTTCTAATATTTCTTGTGAATTATTTTCTTTTTTCGAACTTGTTTTAAAATAGCAATTATATTCAATGCTTGAAGGTACATCTGCAAAGCTGATAGACTTCTTTTTCAAACCTTTACATATTCTTTGCTTGTTTTTTAGATATTTTTCGGCTTTATTCACCAGATTAACATCGATACCCTGATTACAAAGAAATTCTTTTAACATAACCAATGACATCGTATGAGAACCCACTTTTGTTTTCTCTTTTTTAATATAACTCGGTTTATTAATAAGAATATTCGAATCTGAAGTATCATGTTTTTCTTGTTTTTCATTACAATCGAGAACACAAGTTTGAGAAACATTATTTTCCTTAAAATTTTCATTTTCTTTTATTTTGTCATGCGAAACAACTGATGAAAAATTAGAAGTTGGGCATGTTTCATATAATTTCGAAACTTCTAATTTATCAGTATCAACTGAAGATGAAGTAAAATTTATAACACAATTTGCATTGTTTTCAGAAGCAAAATTCGATTTAATTTTTGGTTGAAAATTTTCAAAATTTCCATTTAGTTCAACATTATCTATGACATCTTCAACATTGGTATTTGGAACTGGAATAAAATTTTTCGATATAATTGGTACCGAATAATTTTCTGGTATGCTTTCTGGCATTTTAAGATTTTCTTGAAATCCTTCATTAACGTTTAATTTATTTTTTTTATATATTTCAGAATCAATATCCCTCGTAGGCTCTTCTTCATTAATTTTCATTTCTTCTTTGACTGCAATCAATTCACATGATTGTTTGAAAGGAACGGTATTTGTTTCATTATCAGAATTTTTATTTTCTTTCTTTTTTGCATCTTTAATAATCTCTTCCAAAACTTTAAGAACTTTCGAGTCTTTCATGATCTTTTGATTTATCATATCACATAAAGACTTATTTCCTTCGAGAGATTCATAAGTTTTTGATAGAGGTCTTGATATTTTTCCTCTTATTTTCGTTCTGGGACTGATTTTCAAACTGGTAGTACTTCTCCCTTTTATCATTTTGAAATTATCCATGTTGGATACGATATCTTTCGTTGAATGTATTTTGGAGGGCTTCTTCTTACAATCATTCGCTCCACGTTTCTGCTGCTTCTCTTCTCTAAATAAGCAATTTTTGTTAATATTATTTATTAATATATTCATTGTATGCTCTTATTAAAAATTATAAATATAATTATATAATATATAATATTGTACATTATATGATATTTCATTTTTGTTTAACATTTTAACGAAACTTTAAAGTTTGAACTTTAATTTAAAATATAATTCTTTAATTCTTAATTAGAAGAATTCTTTTAATTAGAAGAATGTTTTATCAATATTTGATAACAATTTATATTTTCTTCAATAGCATTTATATTTTATAAAATTAAACTTCAAACTTAATTTTATGAGCTATACTTATATCTTTAATAACAAATTTATTGTATACTTGTCCAAATTCGTTTTTTCTTTGATATGTATCATTGGACGAAATTTTAACATCGTCGCACTGTTGGAAGTATTAGGAAATTTTACTGCACCACCTGGTTTCCAAACAGGTTGTTGATTATTACGGTGTTTTTGGCGGGAAATCGATTGTTTGTATTGATTAGAACTTGAATTGAACATCTTTTTTGGTGGTTTTCGTTCTAAATGACGATTATCGGTTATTTTTTTATCGATAATTGTCTGCGCATCATCTAAATGTTTTTCTTTATCTAAACTTCGTGAATATAATGATTTTGTGAAGGTCTTAGATTTAGATTGTTTCAAAGAATTGATGGGATTTGTAACCACTGACATTTGGGTCTCGATATTACTTTCCTTTTTTACAAGATCTAATTTCGTATTCTTTATTCGATTCATTCCAACTTTGTATCTAAAATGTATATTATATATTTATTAAATAATAATATTTCAAGATCGATTTAATAAAAGACATGAGCATAAGAAGAAATAAAATTATATAAAGTTCAAAATTTAAAAAATAAAAAAAATTTTATCAATTTTAAATTATAATATTTGTTAAAAATATATTATAAAATTACTTAGTATCATTAGAAATATTGTTTATATGACGTTTATGTCTTCCTAAATTTTTCAAATTTTCTTTTTCCTCGTTTTCAGCCATTACTTGTTTCACCAAACATGAAATATTTTTGATTAAGTAAAATATTTCATTCGTCCAATAGTTCGAAGTTAAAATTATTTCATTCAAGAAAGTTCTCTATATTCGTTACAAGTAATTATTGACGAGAAAAATACCAAGTATATATTAATAAAAATATCATCACATTTTACCATACTTTTTTATTAGTTTGATGACCTTGAAGCAATTCTAATTGCATTTGATCAATACGTTGTTCTGCAATAAAAAATATTTCATTTTTTTTGTAAATGATTATTTTTTTAAAAGTATAAATTTTAAAAAATATAAAGTAAAAAATCAAAACAAATATATAAACCTTGATTTTCCAAAGTCGTTTTGTTAATTTGCATAATTTTCACTAACTCAATAACATGATGTAATAAAATATTAGTGATTTCTGTTTCAGCTTTATAACTGTCGTTTGCACCATGAATATAACTCTTGCACCTATATATTATAATTTTTAAAATTGTTCAAAAATTAAAATTACCATTAAAAATTTTCTGAGTTAATTTCCTCATGTTTTTTAATATGAATTATTTTTATATAAATAAAAAATATATATATATACACACATGGTTTTTTTAAATTGTTTTTGTCATATTATTTTATGTATTATATAAAATACATAAAATGATAAAAAATATATATATGCTTAATATTTAAGAAAATTATAAAGATTAATTATTTTAATGTTTTAATATTAATTCATATTAGTGAAAAAGTAATAATTGATTGTTTTTTCTTTATTTTATACCTTGTTATAGTTTTATCCAATAATTGGAACATCATCATCGGATTTATCGATATCATTGAAACCGAGATTTGCAATTTCATTTGAAGTCGTTTTAATCGTTGCCAATCAGAAGTCAATCGTTCGTGAATTTTTATCAACATTTGACATATATTTATTTTATCGTTATTAATTTGATTCAATTGTTGTTTAGGTTTTTCATGTTCATTATTATTAATTTTAATTCGTGTGGTTTCTTTATGAAAATTTTGAAAATCTTCACTTTCTTTTTTATTTTTGTCAATTAACGGTTGTACATTTTCATCACTTAAATAAGTTTTATCATCGTCAATTATATTCTTATCATTATCATTTTTTTTATTTTCCCGTTTTTCGATTACTACTTTGATTTTGTTTTTTCCCGACAAATCTGTATTTGAATTTCTTCTTTTTAGTTTTAATTTTTTGTTTATTATTCTATTAATGGTTTCTCTGTCTGATGACAAGTTACTGCTTGAATCCTTAATATGATCAATTCTATTATTACGTTGCATCGATATTTTTGAAAATTCGTTTTCACTTAAGATAATAGAAGATTCACTAAACGTATTCGATTTATAAGAATTAATATTTAAATTATCTTCGCCATGATTCATTTTATCATTTTCTTTCTTAAATATAGAATTCTCATTTATCTTTGCAGAGTCATCAGTATACTTGTAATCGTTTGGAAAATTTATTTTGTCAATAGAATTAAGATTAGTTTTTATATATAATTTTTCCGTATTTTTATTATTTGATTGTAGAAAAAAAATCCAATTATTATCTTGATGCTTTTCTTTAGGAATTACTTCCTTTCCAATTGCTGAAATATTTTCTTTTTGCTTTTTCATTAATTCATTATCTGCTAATTCATTGGATTTTGAAAAATCAGAATCCAATTTTGAAGAATTTTCAATGATTCCTTCATTGCTTTTCGTCGTTCTTGGCAATATAATTGAATCATTATTTTGACGTTCCTCTTCTTCTATTGTAATTGTTGATATATCTTTTTTTTCCTTGTTTATTGTCACAATATTATTTTTATATTTATTACGTTGTAAAGAATGTATGTTTTCAATAGTATTGGCACATAATTTTTGTGACTTCGAAATCTTCGTATTTTCGCAGACAAATAAATCATCTGTTCCTTTCCTGCTACATCTTTGCATATCTTCAGATACTTCAGATTTTTTAAGACCATTTTTTCCATCCGATTTCTCCATTTTCTCGTTTGTGCATGTTTTTTCACTCACTTCGAAAATCGTAACTAAATTTACACGTGGATTAACTTCTTCCAAAGTAAGTAACGAATCTTCATTTAAATCATTTTGTTCCTTCCATCCCATTGTTTCATTTTCTATAGGATTTAATGTATGTATCATATTAATCATTCGATCTTCTTCATCTTGAGTCGATTTAATAGAAAAAGTAGTCTCTGATATATTTCGTTTAGAAATGTTAAAATTTTCATTATTTTCATAATTTTCCTGCGTATATTTCCTGTGTAAATCTTCATTAATAATATCACTTTTTAATGTGAAATTTTCCTGAAAACCTTCATTAATTTCACCATTTTCTTCTTGTATATATTTCTTTTGTAAATTTTCATCATTTTGACCATTTTCATATATATATTTCATTTGAAAATCTTCAATTTTGCTGATTTTCTCTATCTCTCCCATATTCTTAGCATTATAACTTTCTTTTTTATGCTTATTTGATTTTATTTTTGGCGATACAAACTCATTCTCCTCAACTTCACATTGTTCGTTATCTTCCTTTGAAAAAGTTCTTATCAAACTCGTCTCACAATTTAAATCATTTTCACTGTTTATTTCCTTTTTGTAAATCTCTACCAATTCAACAGGATTATTAACAACACTATCATCAACAATTCTATCTCCTATGTTTCGTATTCTCTTTGAAATTTTATTTTTTTCTTTTTTAAGAGAAGAAGCGACACATTCTTCCTGTAGCAATGGATCAATAATATCTAATTTATCGTCAATATTCATGTTTACTTTAAAAGATTGTTTGTTGCTATTACGTTTCGAAGATGTGTCTTTCTTTGAAGAAGTGTCGGCTTCAGGATACTTATTATTTTTGGATTCTGTCTTCTTCAATGTAGTTTTTGAATGCACTTTGAACACAGTAGTGTTCGAAGAAACATTTTTCCCTTGTAGCGATGAAACACTTTTTGAAATCATTCGAAAATGTATTTCACGTGCCTCGTCGCTAAGTTTTTTCGCAGAAATATTATTCCGATTCATCGAATTTCTGGCATAATTTTTGTGTGAAACTTTATTATTACCACGAAATTCTTCATTGCTTTGGTAAGCCTGTTTCATCATCAGTTCATTTATCCTCAGAATTTCTTGGAGCATGTGTGCTTCGTAGGATAACGTTTCGTTATATGTGGGATTATTTTCACTTGGCATTGTGATGTTATCCATACGGGATTCATTGAGACGGTAATATTTCAAAATTGCAAAAGATGAACCAACGAAACGGCTGGAACGAAAAGAAATCAGAAAATATTTGCCACTGTAATGAACATAATTTCGAGATATGAGGGTTAATGTAAATTTTGGAATGTCAATATCACATGTACTTTCAAATGTTCTTTTTAATTAATCAAATTTCGAATTGGTAACATTTGCAGAGCGTATGTGAGCTTCATTTTCGTTCAATTTTGGATAAGTATTGATTTATATTGATAGAAAATATATATAAAATAAAAAAAAATAGAATAACAATAATACAATAGTATAACGAAAAGCATTATATTCTTTAAATAAAAATATATTCATATTTTAATCAATAAAACATAGGATAAAATGTATTTTGATAATTAATTATTAGTACGTAATAAAAGGAAAATTAAAGCTACGTAGTTTTTTTCTTAATCTCCGGAAGTATAGTTATTTATTATCGCAAGAAACGGATGTAAATATCACATTATAATTATATACGATTAAAAAAAAGAAGAATAAATTATGCATGTTATTAAAAATTAAAATTTCAGAATTTCAGAGTTATTTTTAAAAAATATAAAATGCTATAAAGAAATGCTGAACATAAATAATAAGAAAAAATGAAGAGAAAGGAGAATTATAAATTCATTAAAAAAAATTATTCTTTACAATTATATATAGCAAATACATCAATATATATATAACAAATATATCAATATAATTATATACATTGCAATATATATAATAAATATATTACGAATGTACATTGTAATTCTTTATTTTATGATATTATTTTAGAAAAACAAATGTTTTTGAAAAAAAATAAATCTATTTTCATTAGTTTAATTTGTTAATATCTAATATATTTTCTTAATTAAAAAAATATATCAATTTTTAATTAAAAAAATATTTATATACATAAGTCTTTCATTGCATTAAAAATATTTAAATAATATTGAGAAATTTAATAGAATAATTCAGAAATTAGCAACATTAAAAAATATCGATACAAATCTAATTTTACTTTGTTTTTTATATATGCCATCTTTGATGCAATATTTTTTTACTAGGTTATGAATTAAACAAAGTTACATCTTAAAATATAGAAAGAGTACGATAACTATTTCTGGAACTGGCGAAAGCTTTCGAGGGATTTCCAAGTTGCTCCAGATTGCACTGTGCTCCAGCTTTTTTGCAATTGTATCCTGAATCAAAGGATCAGAATCGCGAAGTTAAACGTATCAATGGATTGTCTGTGTTTGTTAAAGAAGTAGAACCGAAATTCGAGCACAAAGAAATTTCACAGAATAAAACTGATAAATCCAGGTATAGAAAGCTCAAATTAAATAAAAATAAAACACGAAACATAAATCTTTTGAGTATATTTTGAGAGACAATTTGATTAATTTTAGAAGAAAAAAACAAATGTAATTAAATAATTGACAAAAAGATAGATAAATAATTCTAATATTAAAATATTTAAAAAAAATAAACATATGTAAATAAAATAAAAATAATTGTTAAAATAGAACATGTATTGATAATAAGTATTAGCAATAAATAAAACAAAATACAGAATATCTTGTAACTGTACAGAATGTAATTCTTTTGAAAAAATAAGTCGAAAAAAGAGAAAAATAAAATTTTTTCATTTAAAAGTTCATTTTCAAGTAAAATAAGTTTGAAAATTTTTCAACTTATAAATTATAGTTAAAATTAGATTAATAATAAATAAAATTAATTAGAATAAACTATCAATAAATGGTTCCTATTTATATATAAACACAAAATGTAAAATAAAATCACTTAAATTCTTATTTTTAATAAAATTAAAATTGAATATATAAAGATTCTTATAATTGATGATATAATTTTCAAATTTAATTTTTTCGAAAACTAATTTTAAATGAAAAAATATTTTCGACTTACTTTTTTTTATATAGAATCACTTTATATTATCAGTTATAGAATATTCTATATATTTCAGTGAATACAAAAATTGGTGCAAATATATTTGGAGTTCCACGAAAAGGAAACGCGTTCGTTCAGGACCTATCTTCTCCAAGGAAGGAAATAAAGTTATATTTAATTTTCGACACTTCGTGAAACCTGAGAAAATCATCGACGAATACACTCGTGTCAACATTTACAACAAGTAAGATTCGATATTTTAACTGAAATATATAAAAATTAGAAAAAGATAAAGAAAGAAAAATATTACGATAAGATTAATTCAAGCTTTTCTTTGTAATGCCGAACAAAAGCGAATGCATTAAGCGAAAAATACGTCTATGATGTTAGTACGAGAACAATGGAAATTGAAGTTTTGCAAAAATGAAGTGTTGCACGAAACGGTGATGGGTTTTTCGAAAAGACTGATTTATGGAATTTCACAGGCCGCGTTTTGTCAAAATTAACAAGAAAGAATCACCGAACTCTACGCCGAATGTTCATGAGAAACAAGTTTCATCGGATGTGAGTCTTCGTTACAAACCAAAAGAAAAGATACGAACCAAAACCGATGCTTCCGAAGAAAAGATATCTGGATGGAGGTTAAATAAAGTTAGATATGTTATATTGATTTCAGTATAATTGTTCCCAAGAATATTTTTCATTTTCAATTATATTTTTATACTGAATAAATACTGGCACCTGTCATTGTACTTTAAATAACTTACTTGGAATTATTAATATGTTGAAAAATATTGATAGCCTCTAGAAACTGTCTCAAAGAAAACAAAAAGAATTCCGAAGAGAGTTCCAGCAACACATAATTTCGTATACGAGTTCAATCCATTTGGAAATTCCATATCAATTTCTAATAATGCAACAACAACAAAAGGAGCACGAAATCCATCTAATATCGCACAAGGAGGTATACTATTTTCTATGAACATAAAATATAAATATTTCTTTAGTTTGATTAAAAATTTATATTTCACTATTGTGTTTTTAGATTTATCTATGAAACTTATAAATGATAAACCAAGTTTCAATAATATTCAGACACACGCAGTGTTACCAAAATTACATCCGCGTAGCGATACTATACTAGGAAATTCAGAAAAACACGAAAATGTAACTAATTATGGAAAAAATGCTAATTTACCTACTATAAAAAAACAGGAAACAAATGTTGAAGAACGATTGATTAAAAATCGTAGTGCAAAACGTAAGATCTTTACATAGATTCTTTTTAATAAACAACTTATCTTATATTTATCTTAAAATTCAATATAAAATATAATTAAAATTTAATATTTATCCTTTATTCATGATTATATAATATTAAAAATATTCATTACTATTATATTCATTATATTCACTTATAATTATTCACTTCAAATGACACTTAAAATTTTAAATATTTATCTTTCACTAATACATTTCATATATCTCAATTATTTCAAAATTAAATAATATATATTCAAATGAATATAAAAAATAAGATTAAAAGTATTAGATTAAAAGTATTAATAAATCAAATTTATTAAATTTATTTATTAACTTCTATGAAATATATATGAAACATATTTATATATCGTTATAAAAATGTTTAAAAATTAATTTTTCAGACAAACATGTTAACGATATCGATCGAGAAGTTGAAAAAGTAAAATCAGATTGGCGAGCATTACGTACAGATGGCGGATGGACTCAAAATAAAAATTATAAAAACGTTCGAACAAGAAAATTATATGATACATTAGAAAGAATGACACTTGAAATAGATAAAATTCAAAAACTTTATTTGAATCCGAAATCAAATCAATATTTGCAACGAGGCGAAATAAAATCAGAATTATCTTTTGATGAAAAAGCGGGAAAAATCAAACATATGCTCTTTCCTAAAGAAAATAAAAAAATAGT
Source organism: Apis cerana (assembly GCF_029169275.1). Taxonomy (NCBI): domain Eukaryota; kingdom Metazoa; phylum Arthropoda; class Insecta; order Hymenoptera; family Apidae; genus Apis; species Apis cerana. Next base: position 5,346,867 of record NC_083857.1, read on the forward strand.
TGATGATAAAATAAATAATATACCGAATGATACTCTAAAAAATAATTCATTAGAAATAATTTCATCAAAAGATGTGTGTAATAAAAAAATTGAAAAAAAATCTCTTTCTTCCAATACACAAATTCGAAATACCAAAAGTGGTACAAAATTAAATAACAATTTGCGGTTGAATAAACGAAATACAGGTACTAATAGTTCAATAAATTTAAAAAAGATTAATTCTGATATTGAACAATATTTGGACAAATATATTAATGATATAGAAAAGAATTCTGTTAGTAAAAAAGAATTAGAAGTTAAAGAATTAGATATCCCTACTGATGATATAGCAAATATGTTGAAAAAACTAAATATAAATTCGTTCGATTTATATGATATTGACAATTCTGAAGATTTCCCACAAGACAATTTCCCACAACAGGAAAAATTGAAAAGTATAAAAAAAGAAAATTCTATACAAACAACATCATTGGATCAAAAAATTGAAAGTACAAAAATAAAAGAAGTAACTACAAAAATATTATCACCAAAAGAAGATAATCCTTCAACACAATATAATAATAAAATAAATAATGATAGTTCAATCCAAACTAAAAATATGTATAAAGACAATGCTTTCATAGAAATGGGTTTGCATGCATTGAATAATAACTATCCTCGAAATGCACTATGTCATGTACTTCAATCAGAATATTTGAAAAAAGACACATCTTTAAAACCTATGTAGAACTTTAAATATTGAAATATTAAAATTGAATTTATGCATATTCATATATAAATTTAAAAACAAGAATGATATTATATATAGTAAAATTATATGATAATAATATAATAAAATTAAATAGTAAAAAGGATATAGGATAATATTTGAAAAATATTTTAAACAATATAGAAAACATATTTTTTTCATTAAATGTAGTACAATATATTGCTTATTTAATTATATCTTTTTATATGAAAGTGCTTCAAATACATATATAAATTTGAATATGTGAAAATTAATTTCTGTTTTTTCTTTTATATACAGTCTTGTGTTTTACAGAATATACATTTATTTTCTATATGAAAAAATGAGAATTTTTGTTTATTTATATATTAAAATTATCACAAGATATTTTTTGTTAGTATCATTAAAAAATATACAAACTAAAAATGCATAGGCTAATGTATTTTACAATTCATTTAAAAAAGTTGTTTAATCAATTCCGCCATGAAAAAATTATGGCACTATTCTAATGAATGACCAGCATTATGCCGTGAACTGCAAACTGAACGCAAAAAATGTAAAACTTTCTTATTCTATATGTGTCTAATACATTGATATATCTTCAACTAACCAATGTGTCATAAATGTGCCATATTGGTATTTTATTATAAGTGATAAAATTTTCAATAAAAATCGTATTCGGCGATCATGGTCGAAAAAAGTATGTTTATGCAACATATTTTTATCAATTCTGTTTCTTCGATAATAAATATTTGTGAACACGATTTCACTTATTACATATCACAATACTGGTAAAGCTGCACTGTGACTTTGGTATATGATGGCTCCTGTAAAATTGATTGCCGCAGCTAACACGAAAACAGGCATCCAACGACCATGCGATGCAGTCACTAATTCGGCTGTTAATGGACCACATAAAATACCCGGTATAGTTGCCTAAAATATATAGTTAAATTACTAATTTAACTATTATTTGTAAAATATTTGTAATATTTGTAATTCTAATAAATATAGACATACAATAGTATTGGAAACTGCAAATGTAATTCCCGCATGATTTGGAGCTATATCTGCATGATTACTAAGATGACCAGCAGAATTACATGCACAAAGTCCCATAGATATTGATACAAAGCTATAGATAAATATGATTTTAAGTTATGTTATAAAATTAAAATAAATTATTTTATAAAGACTAATTTAATTGTAAGACTAACATTACTGCAGCAAGTAAATTGTCCACAGCGCAAAATGCTAGTAAAAATGCACCAGGACCAATTAAACCTATATTTGTCATTAATCTTCTTACAGATAAGACTGGCCACCTTTTTTGTATGAGATTATCAGCACTATGTCCAGCAACTGTAATGAAATAATTGAAATAATTAATTTTTACATAATTTTTTTATAAAATAAAAATGTTGTACAATACATACCAATACCAACAAGAGAGTTTACAATATATGGAAGTGCTGTTAAACTAATACTTTCTTTATTAGCAGAAAGATTTCTAGCCAAGTAAGTTGGTAACCATTGCATTATTATATAGTTACTCCAATTCATTGCAAAATGTGCTATATACAATGCCCATAAAGGCCAATGTGAAATAAATTCAGTCCAACGCAAACTTCTATTTTGTGTTGTCTTAAAATTGAAATATATTAATTAATTCTAAAATATTCATTTAAAATAAAACATAAACAAATTGATTGTTTTACCTTAGGTACGAATAATGGGATTTCATCTTGAGAATTAGTTTCATGATATAGTAGTAGCCATAAAAGTGTCCATATAATACCAATTATACCAAATAAATAAAATCCTGTTTGCCATGACAAATGAGGACACAACTGTAAGTATTTTTTATCTTTTAAATGAAATAATTATCAATAAATACTTTTTAATAAAATATAGGAAAAATAACATTATAATATACAATTATATATAATATAATATACATTTTAAACATACAATAGATGCAACAACTTGTCCAACAGAGCCAGCTGCTACAAGATATCCAAATGCTCTAGATCGTTCCTCTACAGGTACATTATGTGCAAATAAGTGAAAAATAACTGGTAAACCTAATAACAATTTAGAGAAAAATATATAATTTACAAAATTAATGATGTTGCAAAATTATTTATTTAACAATGTTTTACCTAAACCTTCTCCAAGTCCTAGAACTACTCTACAAATAATGAGCAATAGGACTGATTGAGCCAAGATTGGAGTTATAACTGTACTAATAGACCACAATAAAACAGCCAACATTAATACCATTTTACATCCAAAACGACTTGCTGTATTTGCACCAATAATCTAATATAAAAATTAAATGTAAATATAATGATTTTGAATAATTTCTTAAAATAAATGGGTCATAACTAACTTTTAATATTAAATATCCTAATATACCTGACTAGTAAAATAACCAAAGGCAAAGGCAGAAAGTATCCAACCTTGCCAGTATAAGCTCCATTTAAATTCGTCAGAAATGGGAACAATTGCTATGGGCATTATAACTCGATCTGCCGCATTTATAAAATTCGCGGCGGAACATAATGCTACAATTCGCGAAGTACGTGGAAGCATTCGAAATTTCGGCATGTTTGGTTAATTTTTCAGATCAGTCATATCGTATATCTAGAGGATTTTTAACCTTAATTGACACGTTGATTAAAAAATGTACTAAAACATTTTATTATTTAAATTACATTAATATTAATAAAGAACATCACTTGGGTAATTTTTACCTGATTAAACAATGCTACATTTAATAAACGTAACAAAAAAAACAACATAAAAAATATTCACATTGTAACACATAAAATCTACAAAATTCGAGACGTGTCAAATATTGTCATTTTGCAATTATGCGACAACGTGTATGACACGTTTTCAAATCTTTTCTGTAGATGGTGCTTGGATATAAGTAAAATTGCTAGAAGTATGAATATGATGATATATTTATATATATAAGCACAGACAAGAAATAGAATAGATACGATATCTTATAAAACTTTATAATATATTTTAGAAATACCAATCTTTTTCTACGCCATCTGGTATGATATAACTTATATATAATTAATTATAAATACATACCATAATTAAATTATTCAAAAAGAATAAAGAAAAAATATATATACATCATGATTTTAGTAAGTAAAAAGAGAATCTTATTAGCTTAATATTATTTATTATTTAATTATAATTTATTAAATCTATAAAATATTATAATTATATTATTTCTCATATTATTTATATTAAAATTGTATTGTAATCACTGATATTAATTATACACTGATTATATATATATATATATACTATACAGTGAATATATGTATATATATTAAATAATTTCTTAAGTCTTTTTGGAAATTGCTGCAAATTAAAGATTTCTGATCATAATTTCATTCTGATCATGATTAATTTTATTCTGTTTTTTTGCAAAAATTTATTTATTTTCAAACAAATTTTTTTTTTGGTATATATTTGCTAAATATTTAAATGTTTTAGTCATTATGCAACACAAAAAAATAAGTAAAGAAAATTGATGTGAAAGATAAACAAGACAATTATATTCCTATAACAATTATATACATTAAAAATTAAAATAGGTATCTTTAATAATTATGGTATTTATTCAACATAAACAGTATTTATTTAACATAATTATTTTACAAAATAAAAAATAAAAAATAGAAGTTTACACTATTTTACAAATAACCAAGTAAGTGTGTATTTATTCTATATATAATATTGATTTCAAAAACAAACAAAATTTAAAACGATTAAATTTTCAATCTATGGAAAATATTATATAACAATTAATGAATATTCTATATCAAATATTTGAAAAATTTAAACTCGTGGAAGATGCTCTCCTTGTGGATGGAAACCAGTGTCATCGGCAATATAATTTACAGTATATGCAATATTAGTTTGTGGATCAACAAAAGAGAAGGTACCTCGAACTCGTAAGAATTGACCATCAGTTCCTCCTTCGATTACTTCTGCAGATTCCTGTTTAACTTGACCGTCGGAAAGTTGGAAACCATAGTTATAACCACCAAGTCCAACATTATCAGAGGGAGTTTCTTTAACGAGGACTATTTCTTGAGGCGCAGCGGAAACAACGACAACCAGAACAAAAATAATAACAATCTAAAAATAATATAAATAATAAAATTTAAACAATAATTGAATTGATATATTTTAATATCAATCTAATATGAATAATTGAGTTCGAAAGTTAATTTAATTTATTTTTAATAAATATGCATGATTATTATTTTATTACTATAATTACACTTTATTTTTATATAGTTATAAGTTTGAGATAAAAAAAATATTGCATAATAAATTATAATCAAAATTGATAAATAATATACAAAATTGATAATGACAAAAAAAGATTAAAAAATTTTATCATCTCTTTATTATTTTCTTGGAATTATAGTTTCTATATCAATTTTTGTGATACATACGGTTTTCATTTTGGAGGTAGATGAATCTCGAGGTTAGTCTCGATTGGAAGACTGATGTTCATACTAAGAATCGTTTCGAATTTTATAGTGGCTCTCCTTCTGCCAAAAATTGCATCGTTTCACGATAAATTCACCTTTCACCTTTTCTTATTATGTTAAAGGCAAATATTACTAGTTTGACCTTCGTTTTAAAAATGTATAGCGAAAAAGATTAAAGATTTCGATTTTTTTAAGTTTGATAGAAAATTCCCTTATAAAAATTGTAAAATATATTATAATCCAATAATAAAAAGCAAATATATTATATATATAGGATGACTCTAATATACACATTTTCAAAATAATGAAAATAAACATTTTCATTCAATATAAACATTTAAATAATATTAAAAAAAGTAAAAAAAAATTTTTTTGTAAATAGATTAATAAATTGATTTTTTTAGTCATAATAATAAATATAAACTAAAATTATTATAAATGTAACATAATAAGAAATATTCTTTTTAAAAAAGTTATGATTAAAAATCATATAACATAGAAGATTTACACAAAAATTAAAAAAAAAGATTTTGAATTAAACTTAATTTATTATGATATGAGATATTAGATATCTAATCTATTTAAAAATTTTAATTAAAAAAATTAAAAATATATATCTTTCCAAAATCAAAATAAAATAATAAAACTTAATAAAAAATGTTATAAAAAATAAAATAATTATTAATATAGAATACAATATATATACATTATAGATATACTGGATTCTCTTATATGTTTTCTTTAATGTTATAATATGTATTATAATATTAAATTTTTTAAATAATATCAATATCTTCATTAATAGAATGAAAATTATTTTAGATTTTTATTATTCTTATTATTATTTTTTTTTAAACGTTAAAAAGATTGTTGATAAACTAAGAATATTTGATCAATTTCTAAATAATTTTTAAAAGAAAATCAAAGGAATTTATCGTATAATTTATTGGATTTTTATAACTTGTATCATTACGACATCATTATGCGCAGTTACTTCGCTATTTTTACAATACTATCAAATGTACGCAATCGTTTAATTACGAATATCTATAGATAAAATTGTCATTTAACACAGCTTCATAATATATTCATTGTTTTTTTTTTTCATTTTTCTCGACAAATAATTTATTTCATTTAATTTCATTTGAAATTTTTTTTTATTTTTGTTTCATCTATTTAATCATATTTATGATTCTATATTACATTCAATATTCATAAATTGCTATAAAATATAGGAAAACAATAACTATTTAAATATATAAATAACTTAGATATCTTAAAATTAAATCATAATAAAAATATTTGCTTTCATTAGAATACTTATATTTTTTCTTTATTTTATGATAATATTATATATAATTCTGAAATGAATATACCTTTAATATTTTTTTATTCATTATATTTTTAGCATAAATTCATTAGTAAATCTTTAAATAATATTATAAATACCATAGTGTATAATTAGATATAAAATTTGTTTTTTTTTCTAATATAACTGAACTAAACTGATATAATTGATTTGATAAAACTTTTTAATATCATATTTGAATGAATACATTTTATTTTGTTTTGTATTTCATAAAAATAAATATTTATAATAAAAAAATAATGTTTTAATAATGTTTCTATATTATAAATAATATATAAATAATAATTATATAATATAAATAATATATAAATAAATTGAAAAATTGTTTATAAATTTTCCAAAATAAATATTTTAATAAACAATTTATATTTTATAATAAATTGGATGTATAATTTAAATAATTATTTTATATTCAAAATAATAAACTTGCAGACAGTATAATGTTCAAATATTAATGTAATAATTACTTAATAATAATTATTAATAAATAACTATTATCTATTCTATCAGAATTGCAGTGGTAAATATTATATCACGATATATAATAAAATATAATTCAAAAATACGTAACATTATCATTAATTTTTTAATAGATTTTCGATAAAAAATTATTGCATTATCTGGCTTTCTGTATTTTATAGGGATAATATCAATTTAATAGATAAGATTTCTAACTAATGATAGAGTATTAATACATTTGAGAATAAAATTTTTGTTAGAATTACTCTCAAGAATTATTTTTCGCTAAAAATAAATTGGAATATTATATTGAGAATGAAAGTTATTATTGCAATTACTCTTAACGAATGAAAAATCTTGTGTCAAATAAGGATACAAGGAATATGTAGGTATATGTATAAGATTGATTTTAATATACATCTCTTTGAACAAAAAAAAATAATAATAATAATCAAAGGAAAAGAAATATACAACTAAAGAAACACTTAATTAAAGAAATTTATAAAATTTATTTAAAACTAAAAATAGTACAACTCAAGCAGGGAGATGTTCACCCACAGGATGGAAACCATTCTCATCGGCTACATAGTTTACAGTGTATACTGTATTGCTTTGTGGTTCCACCCAACTATAACTGCCTCGAACAGTTAAAGCCTCATTTTCGGTTCCTTCATTAACTAATTCCGCTACTTCCTGATGAGACTGACCATTGGAAAGTTCGTAGGCATATCTGTAGCCACCCAAGCCAATATTATCTGAGGGTGTTTCTTTGACGAGCACTACCTCTTCTTGACGTCCTTGAGGTGCTGCATAGACAACGACGATGACAAGAGCGAAAGCAATGAACTGTAACAAAAAAAAAGTGAATTAATTAGCACTTGAACTTGAATAAAATTATGCAAACGAATGTTTTGTTTCATTCAATAAAATGAAAAAGTTCATTGATTGAAAAAATATGTAGGTATACTGTAATGAGTACCTAATTCTAAAAATAGAATTGTTTTATTTTATTAATTGTTTTATTAATAAATTCAAATTTGTGCAATGTAATATACGTAATAAAATTTATTTATTAAATATTAATTTAATAATCAATATATAATATTATTAATGATATGAGACACTAGAGTAACTCATTGCTTTATTTCAAATATGTCTTTAATTTTATTTCATACAAGTCGCCACTGTGTTTCAGTCACAAGTATGTGAGTTTTCGCGATGTTTTATACGGATTATGCAAGATCCATTACTAATGATTTATTTAAAATAGTTCTAAAAACATATTTGCATCTCGACAATAGACAAGGGAACGAACGATAATATGTGTAATTGCAGTATCGTTGTTAACATAACAATACTGTAGGCTTTAATTACACGTTCGTAAGCGTTTTATAATCGGCGATCTCTTACGAACAATTATTTTATTTTTTCCATTTCGAGGATGAAGATCCACCAATGGAAAGAAACGAAATTTCGATATCATCTTTTTCTTTTCTAAACCGTGGAATAAAAGAGAAGAAGAAATAACGAATTTAAACAACGGTAAACACTTTTGACATCCGATATGTCGAATTATTAGTCGAAGAAAACACGCACCAGCTTCATGATTGGTTATTTTGGTATGGAACTTCTTTGGATTGTCGAAGAGGATACAAGTGTTGTGAGATGAGCTAGATCACAATACTGATTCGATCTTGATCCACGGGACCGTTATATAGCCGGATTTTCAAACGAATTTTACCCCTTCCAGGGAGACAGGCTTCCAAAATTCTTCAGTAAAGATGTCGAAATCATCGAGTGGCATTGGCCGGTTGGCGGTGGTAGAACGATGACCGACAAAGGAAGAGGCGGTGAATGTCAGGCAAGAATTCAAGGAAGAGCGGCTCAGGAGCGAAAATCGCACGTGATTTCACTGTGCTTGTAATCTCATACGGATCCCTGTCTTACCAAACTTGGATGGAACAATGGACAGAATCGTCGTCAGAAAATCCTTGCAGAAGATATATAGGATTTAGTATCGCAGTTTAAGGGAAGTTAAATAAAGAAGATGATTATTCAGAGGAAATATAAATTTATGAATGCAACTAATGATTATTCCAAATAAAATGTCGAGAAATAAATTAAAGTGCCATTGCGATAAGGTAAGTGTTTCTAAAAGATATTTGCAAAGAAAAAAAAATACTATATCCTAGAATTAGATTTTTCGAATCATTTTGATTTTTAATCATTATATTTTCATAATTGTAGCGTACATAAACATGAAAAATATTCTTTATACACAGAAAATTATTATTTTCGTGTAATAAATTTTTCAAAAAAAATCTGTGAAATAAAAGTGAATTTCAAAGATACAAAAAATTCAGTGAATTTTTTTGAAATTTTAAATTTAATTAGAAAGAAAGGAGAATCGATAATTGTAATAAAAACATTATATATTAGATATATAGTAATTAATTAAAAATGACTTACTAAAAAAAGTGCCACAGATCTATATAAGCCTATTTTCCAGAAAAATTCTCGATTATACTACGTAATTTTAAAATACGTAACCATAACTGCATAATTTTAAAAATAAGTACATAAAATGCGTAAAATTGGATATAATCATGGATCGGAAGAAATAGCGGGTTGTTACATCTTCGGCATCGATTCCAAAAGTCTCGTTATGTGTTACACAATCGACCGAAGCTCTTCTTAATGGAAGTATTAGTAAAAAATGGTTGAGAGCTTCGATGTATCGGCATAATTCACTCGTAATTGGATTTAGCTTATGTCATTACGACACATGGATCTTCACCGTCGTTTACATTTTTTACAAATTCATCGTCGATCGAAGCCATAATATTCGGAGGTCACGCAATTTCATTTCATCAAAAGGTGAATCTTGATCTTCAGCAAAAGTCACGTTCGGTTTCGCCTAACAAACGCTACCAATCAAAAGCAAAATAATTTTATTTTTATAATACAATCACTGATTAATTTTGATCAATTTTGTGCATATTTTTATTGCAATATTTCTCTATAATATTTATTCTTTTAATGATTTTACTTGAAAAAAGATTTGAAGAGTATATAAATGTAATTTAAAGTAAATATTATATGTATTATTTTTTTATGTTAAATAGTTTATTATGCATATTTTAAAAAAAAATAATATATATTTCTAAAAAATAAATTGTTATTAAACGAGAATTTATTACTTATATTTTATATTCAATAACTTTTAATTTAATAATGAAAATATGAAAATTAATATAGCTTAATACTTTGGCTTAATAATTTAGCTTAATGACTAGTCAAATATTCGTAATGTTATGAAAAATTGTTTATAAAAATAAGAATTATCATATTCTTACAATGTTATTTTGCTATACTAAATTCATTATTATTTACCATTACATATTTTGCTCGATTTAAAAATCCAAAAAAAATTCGCACGGAACTTCAATTCCATAACGATAAATTGCTATTAAATAATTATCTTGTGAAATTATTTTTTTTATTTTCAAGCATGTTGCAATCATGATGTTAATCATTTTATGAGATTCTTCGTTTGGTGACATCTATTCCGTTTTCATGAACGATACTAGTTTTTAAATCTTGCAAATATATTCAAACCTAAGAGGATAAAAAATAAAGAACGTAAAGAAATGTTTCTTCGAGAAGAATGATTGCGTCAAGACAACCTTGTCGTTGTTCTAAGATATCTATGTAGTTTTTTCATGTGGACTATGAGAAGAAGAGAACAATAGCATTCTCTAATTTCTCTCTGTAGAAAAAAAGAAACGAAGGGATGAAAGAAGAAAAAAAATATGCGTAGAAGTTCGAAAAGAAAGTCAGTGGATATGTTACGTAACGATGGAGGCTGCTTATGCTAATGTCTGAAAGAGTAAGGTATCGGTGCAAAAGAAGAAGAACTGGTAGAAGAATGGAAAGGAAAGAAGATGAGTCCTGGGCTCAAGAAGATCTATATTCTTTGTGTCACGATTCTTTTTTTTTTTTAATTTTTTTTCTTTCCTGGAATTTGCTGCAAAAATGATAAATAATAATAATAAATAATAACTGAAGATAATTAAAGTTCATTTTAAAATTTCTGTATAATTATGTTTATGTACAATATTCTTAATATATCACTAAATTTTTGAGAAATTTTATATTACATAAATAAATAATTAAAAATTATAATATTTTGTTGAAGGCAGAAGTTAAAAGAATTTTTGATTTTTATTTATTATTAAGAATTTATTATTAAATAAATTTATAAGTTTTAATAAAAATTTTTAATCAATTATATTTATTCGAATTTTAAAACGATAATATTTAATTATAATATTTTATATTAAACAATGAATCAAATTATCATAAGCAGATACTAATAGAAATATATAATTTATATGTAATCTATACATCCTTAAAATATGTCTATCTTACATAAATAATTCTTACATAAATAATATTTATAATATCATGATTTAAAAGAGTGAAATATTAATTTTAAAAATATTTATATTATATATACTATACATACATATATTATATTATACAATATATATTATACATATATATATATATATTCAATTAGTGTGTATCAAATGTCTTCTTTAAGCCGTAAAATTATGGTAAGAATGTAAAAACAGGATTTGTCAATGGATAAAACATGTTTATCCCTAGATGAAATTACGTATAATTGATTTATGTCTATTATTCAGATATTTTATTTATTCTTTATAGAACTTTTGATGTCTTATTTGTAAGTTATTTTATAAGTTATTATTTTCTAACTCCAAAAAATCATTAATTTTATATTTTCTAAAAATGTAACAAATTATATCAAATGTTGTTACTTATATCATTACTATCTTACTTTGTTTATTATATTACCATTATATTAATAGATATTAGTTTTTTTTTTACAATAAAAATACAAAAACAAGAATGTATTCGTATACAAGTAGCATGATTTTTCGATTATGATGTAAAAGATTAGAAAAATGGCGTCGAAATCGATCGCATCAACTTTTGTTCTCAATTTTATTCTCAATACATATTTTCAGTGAAATTTCTGTTGATCAGGTTTCGTTAAGTTATTTCTCCATTCAGAAGATCCTCTTCATGGTGAATATATATACTTAGATGGCACGATATTAGATAATCAGTTGAGTTCTTGCGCGCTCGTGCATTGGCGCACGAGTCGTGACTTTTCCCTTTTTATTGCCGCTCATCGTGAATAATCGATTGTGCACAAGAATCTTCTTCTTGGGATAAAGAGGCGAAAACTTCGATCAACTATTGGAAAATTTATCTCATGGAATAAAAACGTTCATAATTTTGACTAACAAAATTTTTTTTGTCAAAATTAATAATATATTTAACTGTTATCTGAAAATAAAATTTTGCATTATAAAAAAAATCTGTAAAACAAATTTTATTATTTAAACGTTTAGAAAAATATATTCTATTTCAGAAAGAAATATATTAGGGTTAATTAAATAAATCATAGTTAATAATAGTTCTACTATCAATAAATAGAAATTAATTGCATAAGCATTTTGGTCGAATCGATGATGTAAATTCAGAAGTACTTGACTTTTAGATACTACAAATGTGAAATACCACATTATACGATAAAATTCATCAGAAACAACTTTCTTTTAATGATTTCATCATATATTTTCTCATCTTCAATAAAAAATATTTCCAAAAATCAATCATACAATTTTTTTATTTTGGTTTTAATATTTTTGTAAATATTAAAGATAAAAGATATATTACTTATATGAAGACTCAAATAAATCAACTTTAAGATTAAAATAAATAAATATATCTCTTCTTTAATCATTCATCATTTCTATTTTTTTGAGATTAAACAAATATGCAATATATATTTTATCAAAGATCATTTTATAAAGATCATAATTATATAATTTCATAATTAAATTAAATACATATTAAAACTTTTCTAATTAAAATATCTTCATTTTATTAATATATCCAAAAATCAAGAACATAAAATGGAAATAAATTATAAAAATTAAATTAAAAATTATTTTTATATTAAAATTCTTCAAAAAAATTTTAAATTAAAACTTTTTAATTAGTAATATTTTAAAAATTAAAATTTTTCACAGAAGTTGAAATTGTTAATTTTATAAAAACTTATTAATTTGTTACAACTTTTTAAAAATCATGATTAAAAGTTAATTTTTATATATTTAAACTTGGAAAGTTTTTTTAAAACTATTCAATACATTCAAAAACACAGTCAAAAGTCATTGAAACCAAAAATGAAGTCAATTATTTCGTTACAATCCGAAGGGTATACTGACTTAAATCTATTACCACTACCTTGTTAAGTAATTTCTCGTTTTATATAACAGATGTAAAGCGTTCAAATGTTATGTTTGCTTGTATAAATAATTCTAACAAGATTATTGTTGCGATCAATATCAGTATTGAGTTATAACGACTAAACTTGTCTTCCTATTTCTATTCTGTGTCTATTTGAGCGCTTAGATAAATGACATAAAGTTTCTGATGAACAGAATAATTTATTCCTGAACAAGAACATTGTTCAATGTTTGTAATAAAAGTATTAGTAAAATGATATTGATATTATTAAATCTTATTTTCGATTCGTATTAATAATAATAATAATAATAATAATTAAATAATTTTCAATGATAAGTTAATTTTAAATGTTTGAATATTCAGAATTCTTCAGGCAACAATTACGAATTGCAAGAAAAATAGTCTGAAAAATTTCGTTAAAATCTATTAAAAAAAAAGTTATAATTATTCTTGTACGATAAAAGATAAAATTCAAAAATATCAATATTATAATTTCATTTTAATATTAAATATTGTTCGAACAGCTATAACGATTTCAAAAAAAGCTTGGGAAGAATTTCTATGGACTTGCCATTCGAGAATTTCTTGAGAATCTGGTATATTTTTTAGAAAGTCCAATCTAGAAAGTTTTTATTTTGTAATTTATCGATTAGATTGACTTTATATATAAATTACACTCTATCTTGTAAATTTAAAGAATTTTTATTTTTTAAATTTACAAGCACAAAAAATATTTATTATTTTAAGAATTCATACTACTAAGAATTAATATAATAGTAAAAATATCAATTTATATAATATATATATTTAAAATATGAAAACATAATGTAATATATAAAAAATACTATTCTGAATAATTACCTGTTAATATACACTTTATTTCCATTTTCTTGTACAATTTATATCACAAATATATCACAAATTGACGTAATTCTATTAAAGAAATATCAACCAAACTTCACACTTAAAATTCACTCACATCAAAGATAAAGATACAGCCGAGCATTTTATAAATAATTTATAAATTTTAAAATCATGTTCATAATCATTCTCTCGATATACCAAAATATTTCATTCTCCTAAAAATATAAATTCTTTGACAAGACGATTTATCATTTTCTAGATAATATTATCTCATTAACACCAATTAGTATAGTAGCGTACTTTTATAGATAAAAATTCACAATATATACTTCATTATTTATTCAAGCCAGAAATAATTAGCTTATATATTGAATCATATTCAATAATATATTGATTGTTAATCCTATTGAAAAGAAATTGATAAATTAAAATAATATGAAGTATAATGAGGAATAAGGATAGAATTAAATACCTTATTAAAATTGATTCAAATTTATAAATATATATTGAGCTTAATTCCATCTCTAATAAGAAATCCACGTGAGAATTAAAAATTTCGTAAGAATCTAAGCTGAACCACATGAGGTCGATGTTGCTGTTGTCATCTTCGTTGTCGTCGACGTCGTCGTCACAATCGTTGCCGCCGGCTTAAAGGCACTAGTTGCGTAATAGAACTAGCGAACACGATGGCATGGATCGGTTAAATGCCACCACACTGTCGGCAGACGAGCCTCCACCGATATACAAGTACTATTGCGTCTACATAGTGGATTTTTAATGGTGGCTACGGAATCGAGACACAGGTGAATTAATACTCCGTTAATAGTGGTGCTCGAGGTTGCAAGGGTGTTTCAAAAATGTCAGGGATTACTTTGTGGATGATAGACATTGGAATAATAAATTGGATAATGTGGTTTCTGTCCCTCTTATACAAGAGGTATGAATGTGCAAATCTTCTTTTTGAATAAAGACATGAAATGAATTTTTATTTTTAATTTCAAACTTCAATAATAAAATGATGTTAAACAAATAAAACTTTAAAATATTGAACCTTAGTAAATATGAAATAGATACTATTATAAAAGTAAATACCTTTGGTACGAAAAGAATATTATCATATAATTTTGGATTATAGTCTTGTTGAAAGAATATATTTAAAAGAATATTAAAAAGAAAATAACTTATACAGTTCCTAATGATACAATTTTGAATTAATTAAATGTGAAATAAGAATATGAAATATAAATATAAGAATCGAAATTTTTTAATATTTTTTAATATTTTTATAATATTATAATTTATAATATTATAAATAATATTTTTTAATATTTTTTGATATTTAATATGAAGTTTTTTATTATTGTAAATAGTATTTGAAATTAATATATGAATAATATATTATAAATATTAGAATGGAGGAGCTAATAATTTATTAGTAGTTAAAGACCATTAATGTGAAAAAATTATTAAAATGAAATTTGAAATAAACGAAAAATTATATTGTAAAAAATATGTTAGGATTAATATCATTTATTATTGTGTGAATTCAAATATTTAATACTCATAAAATTTAATACTCATAAATAAATCAAAAGCATTGATAATACGTATACTTCAAAACATTTAATAATATTAATGCATTTAATAGCATACATTAGTCATTTATTAAATCATTTAGATGAGTCAATGGTTTCTGAAATCAGAAACTGCATCATCATCATAGTATCACCGTTCAAATGCAGCTTGATGTCTTTGATAGGTATGTCTTCAATTCGTTTTACTTTGAAGTTTGAAAAAGATCATCAATAATCATTCTTATTTATTTTATATATGATAAATTATTGCAATAATCCATTTAGATTTTAAATCTTATAGTTTAATAGTTTAATAAACTATAAAATATATAAAAATTTATATATTATATATATAATATACATATTATAGACAGAAATATGTGAAATCTTTATTCATAAATGAAATATAGCAATATTTATAGCAATGAATTTTAAAATAATTATTTTTTCAAACCTTAAAATCTTATTAAATTCATTATATTCATATTAAATTCATCTTTCTTCTAATCTGAATTTCATTAATTCAAAGATATTTTATATCATAAGCACAAAATATATTATGCATTCGTGAAGCTTTAACAATATTCTGGATTAAACAAAAAAAGGAGTAACACGGTTAGCCAAGATACAAATCTACCTTTTTACCTCGAAAATGTCGTCTAGCCTTGCAGTCATGAATCATCCATTGTACATAAAACTTGTATCGATCGATTTATTTCATTCGTGCTGGATAAATTATCGATAGCATCCAGAGAGAGAACAATCACGAATTCAACTTCCTTTTCTTTCTTCAATTACGTGAACATTGTGGCCGTGAAAAAAAATTCAAACACGAAATTTCACTGTTATTCAATTAACGCTGAAACGCATTGGCTTTGTAATTAACTATTTAATACACTTTCTCTCTTTATACCTTCTTCCAGTTATTGTATTATGTAATTTCACCGTAAGATTCAAATGCCAGCGGGCATTATCTTACCCAGTTTAATGAAATCTCCTTTGAATCATTTATTTCTGTTTTTTCTTTTGATTATTAGAATTATTTAATCAAAAAAATTATTGCGATTAATAGTTTTCATGAATCATCTATATCAACAATAAACTAAATTTTTAATCATTTGTTTGAAAAAGATTCTTGCATTTCTACCTAATTGAATTATTACTAAATAAAATTAATAATAAAAATCATAAATTATATGTTATCAATATTAATAAATTATCTTATATTTATCTTATAGCAATATTAAATTTTGTAATAAAAATAAATAAAATTTTATAAATTCTAAATTAATCTAATTTGATTAATGTTTCTTTCATATAAAATTATAATAATATCTATATTTGTTCACTTATCAATTCACTATTATTAGTTAAGAAGAGAAAAGAATTGTAGAAGAGAATCCAGATATTGGATCCAGATAGAGGAAATAGAAATTTTCCTTTTAATTAAGCTGAAAAATAAAGATTAGTTATTTAAAAAAAATAAAACAAATAATTTTGAAAAAAATAAAATTGTGATGAATTTTATATTAGTATACTTACATTTTTTTTTAAGTGTGAGTAATTTTCACACTATCTTTGACAACTCATATTAAACAAGAAACGCATAATTTGTTTGGAAAAGTAAAGAGGAGCCAATATTAGGTATTGGCTAATCGAAATAGTTGGCCTGAATGGTTTCAACAATATCTTGCTAATATCATGATTCACAAGTTGGCATGAACTTTCCGTTTCAACGTTCTTCTCTAGTCCTTCGAGCATCCTTCTTCTCGCATGAACACGATTGATTTATTTAGCGGGTGTCAACGTTAGAACAGTCATGCGAGCTATGGCGAGGTGACGAGGTCGAATCACCTATGCGCCGCAAATGCACACGTATCGTTGCATTATGATTCTCGTAATTCATCAGGAATCTTTTGAATGTCGGTTGAACGACGTTTTACGATAAGATAATTACCAGTGAAGGATTCTACAGATTTCTTGAAGAGTATTAACGAAAGAAAAGTTCAAAGAAAACCGAAGAATACTATAAAATTGAGAATTGATTGAACATTTGTGTTTAGTATCGAATTTTTGTATATTTGAAGAAATATGTAAAAAAAATATAAAAACAAATTAAATCAATTAATGGATTATCAATATTTGTAACAATAAAATATTATAATATTAATATTATTTTAGAATCTTGTACATATTTCTTTACAATATCTTTCAAACAAGAATTTAAATTAATTAAAAATAATATCAAGTAATTAACATGTATTATTTATATCATAAAATTCATTAGATAAATAAAATATTTTCCTTATTAATATATTACTTCATTAAATTTATATCTGTATAGAAATTATTATTAAATCGATTACTATAATCGCTGCCAAATGGTTTCCTTATTGGCAATTTATTCGAAGATTATTAGATAAATTCGAATCTGAAGCATATGATATCACCAAGAAAAACAATATATAATTCGTTCCATTCACATAACATCATCATCCACAATGCTGATAGGCGTTTCGATTAAGCGCAAAAATTAATCGCTCCTCCTATTTCTCCACCTCTTGCTTATAACTTGTTTGTAGAATCGCTTCAAGCTATAATTTTCTCCATAATCAGCCAATCAAGTATTGCTGTGGATTATTAAAATTTATTGAAAATAATGAAATAATCATAAAATTTTGTTTATTAATTATTTTTGCTATTAATGAATATGTTATAATTTTCCAATTATTATTTTAAGATTATTTAATTTTTATTTTTAAATGGTACAAATGTGGTACAAGTCGATGAATGCATCATTTTTTTATATAATAATAACAAATATGAATTATTTTCAAACATTTTATCTCTATAATATTAATTAATAAAAAATTATATGATAAGATTTCATAATATTATAATAAAGCAAACTATTTGTAATTTGTATTTGTTTAACTGTAATAATATATAACATAATTACATGCATATAAAATTATGCAAGTATTTTACTTATAATATAATTAATTAGTATTATTAATTCAATAGTAGTAATAAATTTCTTATTATTATAACATATCTATGAAAACATTATTCATAATTATACTAACAATAATAAAAAATTATATTTAGAAAAATAGAGAATATTTATAATTATACTATATTTAATTATGTATATCAACGAATATTATTTTACACAAGAAAAAATTTTTAAAAAGAACATATTTAATTTTCTAGATCAAATCATTTAATTTAACTTCAAAGTTTTTTTTATATTAAAGATGACTTTTAATATATTATATTATGCATTATTATTACATATCAAATAATTTACTTTTAACTTTAATTCAGCATTTAAAAATATAAAAATCTTTATTTTCAAAAAATTTTAAATATTTTTAAATATATATGTATTTTATATACATATAATATATACATATATAATAAACATAGAAAATTTTAAATATATACATTTTATTTTCTCTAGTTCAAGTACAGAATTCTTCCTATTATTGCAAGGATAATAAAAACGATAATAATAAAAAAAACTACATCTTAGTCAAGGTAAAATAATCAAGAATCAAAAAATTATCACCACATACTTTTTTATCTTCTATTGACTTTCATTTCACATTCTTCGACCTCAGCTGTTTCATTCAATATTTTTGAATGACTAAATCTTATAGCTAATTTTTCTTATTGATGGAGACAAGGTATCGCAGTCAAAAAAAAAATGATAGTTGCGGAAATGCAATTTCGTCCATCAGGGGTATTTCAATAGGAAACTCTTGACCGATCGTGACTCGCGTTGTCTCCCTATTGCGTCAGAATGACTCCTCGTTACCTCTTAGATATCTGTAGATGTAGCTGTGCGACCTTTGCAGTAACGTTTGTTACGCGATTGAAAGATGAAAAAGAAGAGTGATAGAAGGATATAATACAAACCTGATGAAATTGGGAATTCCTCTTTTGCTATTGGATATATTATCTGCAAAATTTTATAAAATTATATATGTAATATATATATATATATATAATAATAGAAGCTGTAAAAATTAGAATTGTTACATGTATTAAAACATAATGTTTAATTTTACAGAAATTATATTAAGATTTTATGTTAATTTAATTTTTAATATGTTTCTAATAAATAACAATACAAAGAGATTAATATTTTCTTATTTAAATCGTTATATGAGTAATAAATAAACAAAGAAATGATTTACATTATGATAATAAATCTTAATTTTTTTTTGTTTATTTAACATCTTTTATTGTGTTTGTAATTATATATATATAGAAAACATCTCGAATGTTTCATTGCAATATTTATATATATATGTGAAATTTGTATATTCATTAAAATCATTTTCCTTTTCATTGTTTCCCGCTAAAATTTATAATCGTTTAAAAAATTTTACAAGAGTTACATCATGGAAAAGAAAGATTGGTTATTGCATCATTTAAAGAGAAAGGATAAATGCACATTATTAAGTATAGTAACTTACAAGTCGATGAATGCATCATTTCCTTTTATGCGATTATGGAAAATTCTTCGCTCTTTCTTTTGTATGTCATTATTATTAAAGAACAATCGATTGAAAAATACGAATAAATATCAGATATTATTGATATTTATAATATCTTCAAACTATTAAACTGCGTAGAAAAATAATTAAAAAAATAAACATATTTTAATATATTAATATTACTAAATAATATTATTATTTTTAAATAATAAATATTTTTAAGAATTATTGATATTTCTTCTTATCTTGAATTGAATATCAATAAAAAAATATGAAAAAATAAAATATATATAGAAAGAAATCGATGAACTTGTCTCCAAGTCTTTTAATAACAATATTTTATCACACGAGGAAAAAATACAAAAGCTATAAATTATGCAATCCTGTCTTCATAAAAAAATTTACATTTCTCATTTATAAAAGAACTATTATCGATAAACTTAGGATGAGATTCTAAAAATATTCTTTATAGATCTTAAAATTATTATTTTTTATTTTGCGCATTTAATCATAATTTTTACTTTTATCACTTTGTAATTTCCGTTAATTTTATTCTTCTTTTTCATTTTTTTATCCAAGTTCAATTGTCATATATATCATCCAATAAAATTATATTATTATTATAATAAATAATTTTACTTAAATTTTCAAAAATTCTTATTCTATTCTATTTATCATTTTCACTATCAAATAAATACATTATATTTTATTTATATATATATTTCAAAATTATTATAATATCAACCAATTTTCTCAATTTTCTTTCATAACTAATAAATATGAATAAATAAGTATACATAAATACATAATACTAACCATTAATTTTTTATTTCTCTAGGTTAGAAAAAAAATTTTATTACATCCGTTAAACAAGACTTCTTCATCTGATTTTTCCATTATACTAAACTTAACAAACTCAATAAACAAACGATGAAAGCGGATGAAATGTTCATTCTCAATGTCTATTCACGTTATTCATGTAATTGTCGGTTTACAAAGATTATCGTGATGTAATTGCGCATCTCCACGAGCATATTGTCGACATATGCTGATATCGCATAAAAAAAGACAAACGAAACAACACTGGTTCGTTGACATTT
Source organism: Apis cerana (assembly GCF_029169275.1). Lineage (NCBI taxonomy): Eukaryota > Metazoa > Arthropoda > Insecta > Hymenoptera > Apidae > Apis > Apis cerana. The sequence continues at coordinate 5,368,345 of NC_083857.1, forward strand.
TTGCAATTTCACGCGATTTTTTACCATGATTTGCGGCTAAACAAATTAACTGTGTAATTATCACCACGTTTTTTTCAACTATTAGTAAAATTAAGTCCTCCAATTTTTCTATACATTTTAAAATCGACAGAATGCTAGTAATGTGTGTGCGTGCATATGTGTAAAAAAACATAATGCGTAGAAAACAGTATATCTCGTATAAGTTTTATTAAAATACATATGTGCATAAATACAAATTACTTTGAAATTATCTACTTTGTTATTAACCGTTTTGCAATTTGAAATAATTTTCAAATAGAAAATAATTAAAAAGTTCGAATAAAAAAATGAAAATGATAGTTAACCTCATCAAATTTGTTACATATTAGTAATTAAATAAAACGTTTATTAATATTCATATAATTCGATATTCGATTTTTAAATTATATATTTTCAAGTGTTTTATGATTCTATAAATTGAATGGAATTTCAATTAACAATTAAAGAAAAAGAATTTATGTTTTAAAATTTAGCAAAAAACTATCTTATAATAAATTTATATTTAATATAAATATAATAATAATAACTATTTTATATAATAAATTTATTATAAAAATTATAAATAATATTTAAAAATACTCTTAAAAATATCAAATAAATTAAAATAAAATAAAATCAAGTAAGATAATGAGCTCATTTTGATATTTTTTTAATATCGCATAAAAACGTAAAAATAAAAATTACTTTAAAACCAATAAAATGTAGAAGTTGCAAAATCTCAAAAATAATATTCATCATAATTTATAATCAATAAAAAATAATATATAAAGAAATATATACATATTCACAATAATCGATTATAATAATAAAAACACTATAATGTTTTGTGTAAAGAAATCATTTTCAATATATTTTCATTATATTTCATTTTCATTTTTAAATAATGCAAAATTAAATCTATATTTTTTTTAAATTTTTAAATTTCATCATTTTAAATCATCATATTAATTCATAGAAACAAATTACAAAACAGTATTTTATATTTTTATCTTATATATAAATCTAAAATTATCTTAATTAAGAATTCAATAAAAGTTTTATTAGCATCAAAAATAAAAAAAAATTTTATTATTTTCAATTGCATCTAAGTAATAATTGTAACTAATAATATATCGTAATTAACGCTATTTCATTTAAGATACATTTGATCGATCTCGAATATATTTACAGAAAAAATTATAACATTCATTTATTTATGATTTTAATATAAAAAAAAGATGATTAACTGATTAAAGATAAAATTTTTTCAAAGTATGCATTAATTATTTATGTATAAATCAGAATGATATAAAATATGTAATTCTAAAGTATGTAAGTTTTTATATTATAATATATAATATATTATAATATGTAATATATTTTAAAAAAAATATTTTTATTGTTAAATCAAATAGAATTTAAAAGTTTGACTAATATTAAGTTATTTATATAGATTTTATTTATTGAATATTTTTTAAATATTAAAATCTTATATAATTCAAATTACATATTTGTAGCTTGATTCTTAAAACTTCATTAAATGAAAGACATTAAGACAATATTCAATAATGTATTGGATAATATTTGCATATTAAGAGATTATCAAACGGAAAATTAAATTTATCAGATAAATGGAAATTATATCATAAAGATAGATATTTGGATTGTAATGCGCAACGAAATATTTAAATGTTATATAAAATCAAAATTGTTCTATCTATGAGCTGCAACAAGATCTGAAAGAATAGAATGCAACTTCCGGTAGTATCGTTATCTTAATAGATTTCCTAATTTGTATTTTACATAATTAAGCTTTTAAATATAGATACTTACATATAAATAATATATACAACAATATACATATTTATATATAAATAATCTATTTAAATAAACTTAAAATAATTATTTATTCAGAAAATAAAATTGTAAATTATTTTTTATATTTTTCAGGAATATATTTTTCAAATGTTGTACACTGTATTTATACGAAAAAAAAGATATTAATTTTATTAATTTATGACACGAAAATCCTCTTTTTTGAATTATTGAATTACTTGTGAATTAAAAACATGTTAATGGTATTTTTATGTAGATATCAGTACAAACAAATACATTTGTGTCTAGCTAAAAAAAATTCTTTGAACATTAATCATTTACGATGACGTGTACAGTAAAATTTCAAATCACTTGGAATCTTAATTCTATCTGTCATGAATTACATAATATTGATTGAAAAGTCTTCTCCCTTCCATATTCAATTTTAATTGAAATAGAAATAAATGGAGTAAAATAAATATAATTTCATATTGAGAGAGATTGAATAAGGTAAATTTACCATTTACTCAAGTAAACTACTTAAAAATTATTTGATTTAATAAATAAATTTAAAAATAATTATCAAATTAATATATAATATATAATGTATCTTTAAAAAAAAAGCACTATTATTATGTAAATATGTAAGATAAGGAAAGTCAAGTGTGAAAGGAAAGTATAATCATATAAATTTTCATATTTATGATTTAAAATTCTAAAACCTATTTCAATAAACATTTTATTCATAAATGGCAAGTCTTCTAAATGAATTATGAATGGAACCATTATATTTTTATTTTTCGAATCCAACAGAAGATAGAATTATAAATTTTGATATTGAAACAACCACGGAAGAAAAGGAAAGGAAAAAGAAGTGAAGGGAAGGAGAGAAGATGCCTCGAGACGCGATAGCCGGAGGCATCCTCTGTATCTTCTGAAATGGCAAGGTCACCGGTAGTTACGTCACCAACTTTCCTCAACTCTTCTTAACACCGAGAAAAGCAAATGTCACAATTAACAAGGACGCTCAACCGCGTGTACTTATGACGCTTCGAGACTTCGTTGACCAAACAAGTAATGGGGGTAAAAATTGATCATTTTGCAGATTCGGCTTTCACATTTGGTTATTCGTAACTGATAGCCATAGGTTTCTACGTTTTTATACCAATGAGTTTCTGCGGATCATCCAAGTTACGAAATCGCTAACATCTTGTAAGTGGCTGTTCCACATTTCTTCTTCAGCAAAAGAAAAAAACAATTACAAACGATTCATCTTTGGCGATACATAATACTATTACGATTTTTTAAAATATTGATTGGCAAATGAAATATTAGATTTTTTATTTTTTTTATTTTTTTTAATTATTGAAATTGATATTAAATTTGAAATAATTAAGAAATTTACTAATTTTTTTATGAAATGCATTGTAATTTAATTTATAAAACTTTTTTTGATATTTTGATGGAAATTTATTTTTATTTTTGAGAAAAATAAATTTTTTCTATAGATGTGATTTTTATTAATTTATATATATATATATTATTATTATAAATATTATTATTCTTATAATAATATTCTTCTTATAATATTATTCTTACAAATAAAAAATGCAATATAAATAATTAATCATTAAAATAATTAATGAAAAATATTTTAAAATAATAAAAATAATTTATGAAAAATATTTTTTTAATCAATTGATATATGTCAACAAAATAATGTTTACATCTAACATAAAAAGGGACATTGTAAACAAATACAATACTTTGAATATTTGAGCGTATAGGATTATCTTCAAATAAATACATTTCACATATTACATCACAAAGTCTCTTACTTAATCCACGATTATGAACTATGCCAGGTGCGTTGCAAATATATTCAAAATTTGAAATTATGAATATAGTTTATCGAAATGTAAATATAAAAATCAAATATTAATAAAAAAAATATTCAAATATTATAATTATAAATTATATATAATATATATATATATAATTATATATAAAATTATAAATTTTTAAATTATATTATAGAATTATATTAATAAATATTCCATATATTGAAAAATTATTAATTTTAATATTATAATTATAAAAATTTTAATATATTAATATATTATATATAATATTAATAACTTTTAATTATAATTATAATTGTTTATTTTCTGATGAATTATATTATAATTAATAGTGTTCAATTTATAAATGCACATAGATGAACTTGATGTAACTAGATTCACATATTTTGTGAGAACAGAAACTATCATTTCTTTGTTCAGTGATGCAAAAAATCCCTGACATTGCTAACAAAGTTAAACTATAGTGAAATTCAACTGAAAGATTATTTTCATTATGATATTTAAATGCAGGTAGATGTTATTTCAATCGCGAATATTTATATATATATATATATACATATACATATACATATAATGATTATACTGTACATTATACTATATAATGATTATGCAAACAATTGCATTAAACGGATATTATTCAAAAATATATTTTACAATAAAAATTTAAAAATTTTTTAGTAAAATTTTTCATTAATTTATTATTTTTTTAATCAAATTCATTTAAAAAAAACAATTTATGCCTGCAAAATTAAATTATTAAATAATATTAAATACAAACAATTTATTGTCCAAAATTAGTAGTATAATTGCAAGCTAAAGAATATTTATTTCTTTTATTATAATGCTATTCAATTATTTATGTGATAGAATATCTTAGAAATATATATCTATATATATTATATTTTATTTAAAAAATATATGTTAAACTTTTGTTTAGAAAAGCCTTTTTGATAAGAAATTCTTCTCTTTAGAGAAATAATATAAAATTTGAAATTAAAAATAATTAAAAAATCTATTATATTTATATATGATTATTATACCATCTAACAAGAATTAATTTTTTTTTTAATTTTTATCAAATATACTTCATGAAATATGAATTTTATCATTTTTATATATATATTACAAAAATTATATCTAATCTAAAAAAAAAGGAAAAGAAAGAAAGAAAATAGAAGAATATATCATTATAATTATTATTATTGCTACTTATATGCATTTTAAGTTCTAAATTTTATTTGAAATTTTTATTGAAACTGTCACCTTTCTTAAGGTATAAATATGTATCGACAGTATTGAAGACAAACAGCATCAAGCAAAGAATGCAAACGCTCTTCCGAAGAAGAGACACTTGCATCGTTGCATCGCGGATGCGTTCTAGCACTGTTAGGGGAGAGACTGATCCGCGAATCTCCGACAAGTCTAATACCAGGTGGGGATGCAACACCCGCGATTTTCCGACTATATAAAGGCAGATGCACCGTGGATCCTTGGTGTCACGTATCACTCGTCGTTTAAGGACGAAGGGACAGAAGTCCAATTCGCACGAAGAAGTTTTTGCCATGAAGACGGTGGGTTTCACAGTTAAATCTAAAAAAGAAGAAATCATAACATTAGGCGTCGCGTGAACGTTCCACATTTCCTCGCACAGATAGGGATCACCGATGATTTCAGCCGCAGACTCCGAAATTTTTTTTTACGTAACAGTGAAAGTGAAGAGGACTGTGACATTTGTGCGTGTACGATGTTTCACGCACTGACAATTAATCATAATTTCGCTGCGCGACGATAACGGTCCATTGCGAATCTTGTATAAAAAATGGAGATTTGAATTAAATCATTATATGTTTCGTCGTTAAAATTGATGAATTTTTATATTGTGACATATAATCTTATATTTTTTGACTGTATGTGTGCGTTAAGGTAATATGACCATAATAATTTATAGTAATTTATAAATTGCGTTGTAAATAGTAAGAACATTTCGAACATTAAACTCTGAAGGATCTTTATATTCTGAATCGTTCGAATATCAAAGAATTCATTCGAAAAATCTGAATTCCAATATGAAATAAAAAATTCTTGTTATATAATAAAGTTGAGACATCTTCAATAGTGATGATGGAATTGAATAAATTTGCTGAGTTTTGAGATTTATATTTTAAAAATGTAAAATAATTGAATTGCAAGATATTTGCAATATATATTTTTAAACGCGTAATTATATCAAAATAATACAATTAATTATTTTCGACCTGAAAAAAATGGAACTTATATTTTAAAATTATACTTATAAATATAAAGTTGTAGAAATATAATAATACTAACAAAAATTTAATACTTTCCAAAAATATCAGAAATAGTTAAATCATTATAAAATAATTAATCTTTCTTTATATACAGATCCTTATCTTCGTAACAGTAATAGTGGGAGCTTTTGCAGCGCCCCAAGTTAATCCAAATGAAATCACGATAATAAAGCAGGAAGAACAAAACAACATTGGAGTAGGTGGATATCACTTTAGTTATGAACAGAGCGATGGTCAAAAAAGAGAGGAAACTGCAGAATTAAAAAATGAGGGTACTGATGATGAATCCCTCGATGTTACTGGTAGCTTCTCCTTTACAGCACCCGATGGTCATACTTACAGGTAAAATATTGAAAATTAAAATATTAATTGAGGTTAAATTTACTCACTAAAAATATTAAATAAAAAGATATAAAAGATATTAATATTTTCTTCTTATCATAAGAGCCAAATCACTAAAAACATATCAAAAATTGATTTGATTAAAGGGTTGATTACACCGCTGACAAGGATGGATTTCATCCCACCATCAATCTTGTTTCGAAATAAAAAAAATGTAAGATCTGAAATTATGCGCTAACCTTATATAGGACTTCCTGACTATCGATATACGCTAATATAAGTGTATCGTATATGTTTAAATCGTATGGCACGCTATTCACTTCATTTAATATGCATGATCATTTTCTATATTATTCGTGTAATTAATTTCTTTTGTTCATTTTTATATACTTAACTATCATGTTTATTTCTATGAACGTTAAATTTGCAATGTGAAAATAATAATGTTAATAAAAAGAATGTACAAAATAAAATAATCAATCGATAATCAAATGTACTAAATATTTAAATTAAAGATTAAATTTAAAAAATAAATTATCAACAGATTTATGCATTTTCTAACAAAAGATTCAATAGAATGGAAATATAGAAAAATTAAATAAAAAATATATAATTAAAATAAAAAAATATTTATTAAAATAATGTTTAATCTAATTTTTAAAATAAAAAAAGATAATAAATGAAGAAATATTAATAGATATTTATTTATACGTAATATAAATAATTATGATATTATACTTCTAGTTGTGAAATGCGTGCCAATGAATAAACAAATTATTTCACATATAGTTCTGAGAAACTACTGGTAAATATATTAAATGAGGCGCTAGAAGTTTCAATCACTATCCATTTTTAGTGAAGCGACGACCAAGCATTTATTTACGCATTTTAGAATTTGCGTAAAAATGAGTAATTTTTTTATAATTGTATGTATGTAACAAGATATAAATTGAGCAAATAAATATATATACAAATTAGCATGTGCATAATGATCTTCCTACATGAATATGTATATGTAACAAAAACAATTAATTTCATTCAGGACAATTTTTTTTTCATAAATAAATTTTGAGAATTGATAAATAAAAATAATTTATTGATTTTTTTTATTTTAAATGTTTAATGTTGACACTATAAAATTTTTATATAGAAAAGTAAAAAATATAAAAATTTGTTAGATATAAAATTTATGATTTTTAAGCAATACTAACTTTTACAGTAAAAAAAATACTTGTATAAATGTATTTGTTATGGCTATATATTTGTTAGTAACGATTTTAATATATGATATGTGATTTTGTTATTTACAATATAACAATTACATCATTTTAATACTATTATAATTAAAGTATTATTTAATACTTTAATTATAAAGCAAATAATTAAAATTTTCAAAATATTCAAATAACCTACAAAAATTCTGATCATATTCATATTATAATTACATTAATTCATTAGAATGCGTTAAATTTATAAATATTTTAAATTTTACATAATTCATAATATTTTAAAATTGTAATAATTCAAATTTATATATATTTTTCTATATTTTTTTTTGTTTTGCATCTCAAGATTAAATTATATAAAATCTCTTATCAATTTTGTAATATTGAATTTTTCTCTCTCTTTTTCTCCTAAAAAAGATGCTTCTTTTATTAGAATATTTTTATGCATATTTTTATTAGAAGCATTTTAATTCAATTAAAATCTAAAATATGATTATTTGTTAATAATTACATATTGAAATTGTGTTATATCCACAATAAAAAAATAACTATTACAAACAATTATTATTAATTTTTAGCAAAATATTTTTTTTTCATGATTTATCATATTTATAATATATAAATTTTAAATATAGATAAACTATTTTCAATTAAAATTTAATTGCATTATTTAGTATACATAAGTATACATTATATATAAATGCATACACGCATTAAATTAATGATAAGCGTACTTCAATACGCTAAGATTTCTTTTTTTTTTTATTATGAAATAAAAATTAGAATTTTTATAGAAATTATTATGATAATGTTGATGGTCCACCCCAAGCATGTATCAAATTTAACGTTTTATTAAGTTTAGAACACCATTCTAATCTATCTTCTTTTGTGTCAGCTGATAAAAGATGCCTAAAAATAATTCAAAATCAATTAATTTTATAATGAAATAAAATTTTCAATAGAATACTTACCTAATTGTTGTAGTTGATCCATTTTTGACCATAATCAAACTATCAGTATCTTCAGATTCTGCAGTTCTAATTGTTTCAAGTAGAAAGGTATTAGGACGCGCACAAATATCACGAGAAACTAATCCAACATTTGTTGTATTAACACCTATAAACATAATAATGAGTTATATTTTAAATCATAACAAAATATCATATTAAAATTATAAATAATTACCTTGTAAATCTAAGCTTCCAATTGGAGTCTTTTTTCGCTCATCATCAGGATATTTCCAATATGATAAAGTAGAACCTTTAAGTAAACACCATCTACGATGCCAAGCGCCAAAACCAGATATATCTTCAAACATTGTAAGAAATCCTCTATGTTCAACTGCTACCGAAAGTTCACATGAAACATGCATTTGTAATCGACCTTCCAGTGGGGATTGCGATGGTACCTATAAATTTTTATGTATGATCTTTTTAATTTTTATCAATCAATTCATATTCATATTATTTTGTTTGCATATTTATTATATTATATTTACCTTATTAAGCGTGAATTGTTGTCGATGTATCTCTTTTAAACTAAAAATAACATAACCAGATAGTTGAAAAGCTGGAGATCTAACAGCAGATGGTCCAGCTGGGCTTTGCACACTAGGCATCACCAATCGACTTTCTTGTTTTAAAAATTTTTTTGGTGTTTTATTCGCCAACTGCAAAATATTTATAAATATTTAATAAAAATGTATAATTATATGATATAAATAAATAATAAAGTAAAATATGAACTTACCTTTTTATTACAATTATTGCTATTAATACTACTTCCATTACCATTATTAATATGGTATTTGATTTCATGTGGTAACATTTCAGGTTGTGTTTGCAATGAATATATTTCAACAGTAATTTTAAAATCACTATATAAATCATTTAATTTTAATGTTGATGGAAATCGAAGGCATGAATCACCAGGTTCTACTATAACTACTGGTGTAGCAACTATTTCTTCTAAATGTCGCATCAAACAAACAAAATGAAGACATGTATCTAGAATTTAAAATTAAAAAAAATAAATTTTAAAAATTTAAATATTATCTTTAATATTATCTGGAAATATTTTACTTACTTGTACCCATATTACGAAAATAACCTTTTTTAAAAGGTAAAGTAATAGCAGAAACTGTTAAAGAACCACTTTCTTGTACTTCTGGTGATCCTGGACTAACAGGTTTTAAAGTACCTTCTACCTTTAATCGTTGAACTTCATTTAGTGCAGCTTGTCGTCTATGAGCTATTAAAAAACATTTTTAATTATTATATAATTCATGAGTACTTTTAATATAAAAATATATATAAAATTACTGGCAACAAGTAATAATCTTTCTCCTTCAACTTGTTCCCTGGAACCATTAAATTCTACAGTAGAAGTACATAAATTTAGTGCTTGACTAGCTTGACCAATAATCGTTTGCTGTTTGCATACTTCATCTAACAATCGTTTTATTTTTTCTTCTACCAAAACTATTTCATTTTTAGCATTAAATTGTACATCAGGATAAGTATCAGTAGATTCCTGTGTTCTTGATATTATACGAACTGGCGTTTTTGGCGTCTAAAATCAATTTAATTATAATTTTACATTTCAAATTAAAAAAATTTAATTTTAATTTTAAAAATTACTACATATTTTTACTTAACTCACTTGAGATTGCTGTCGTCTATAAAAACTGACACTATGCATTAATGGTATACAATTTTCACCATCTATAATATATGGCTCATCTTTTTTAGGAGATGATGAAGAGATTTCTTTCATAGGTGAACGATATGATAATCTTAAAAAATAAGAAATAATTATTATAATTATTACAATTATCAAATTTATAAGCATTAAAATTATATTGATATTTAATTTTTACATTTTTATAACTTACCCTTCTCTATATTTGAAATTTGAAGTTGCTGATGGACTTTTACCACCTTTATTTAATTTGGGAGGAGTTGGTCCTTCTTCTGTATAAATATTTCCACTATGTATTTCTTGTTGTGCAAGACATTCATCTAAATATTCATCCATTTCATCTAATACTGAAATATCGGAAGTTGTACTATCTGGATCTGGATCAATTGATCTCTATAATAATTAAAATATTACATATACACAATTATATATACAATATATATATTATTATATATAAATTTTAATATATAATAATATATATTATATGATATAATTATAATTATAATATTAAATAAAGTATATATTAGATTATAAACAGCACAATTGTAAAAAAATAAGATATTTTATTGCGATTAATACCGCTGCGTCAAAATTATATTTCTTGTATTTTTTATATTTTATATTGACTGTCTTTGACAATTCATCTTTGATAATCAATTATTTTTTGAATGTTGCAAAAATCAAAAGTCTAAAATTCTTATATATAATTATTAATTGAGATACATTATATATACTTTTTTACTTAGAAAAGACTGTTCGTTTACAGCACGTAAAATACTTCTACCAAGACTAGTATTCACATCTTCACTTTCTTCTTCACTTTCAGTTTCAATTTCATTATCCTGCAAATTCAATGTATACAGCTATAAAAATTATATGAAATATAATTTTTTAATATTATATTATTTATCTTTTATTATTAGTCATTCATACATGTACATAATATTCAGCCTCTGTTCCAGTTTCTGTATCAGTTTTTTCATCTAAAGTAGCAGTTTCTGCTTCTGTACTATTGACAGTATATTCTGTATCTGTTTCTGTTGTATTTTCAATTTCAGAAAGATTAGGATAAAGATGTCCAGGTTTAGGTGGAGCAACACGAATGCGTTTAATTTCAGATGCCACTTTTACCTGTTGTGTTTTTATTGGACTTCCTACAACTATTATATATAAAAAATTAAAATTAAATATAAACAAAAAATATCAAATTATATATTATTATATATATCTATATATACCTATATTTACCTTGTCTTTTATTTGATTCAAAATTTTTGTTTTGATTTGGAATTGATTTTTCATTAGAAACCTGTGGAGGAGGTGGTGGAGGAGGTGGCACAACATGATCCTACATATTTAATTATTTTTTATCTTTTTTTATATAAATTTATAAAATTTTTTTTTATATATATAATAATATTCTATATATATATATAATAATATTCTATATATATATATAATAAATTTAATAAAATAAAAATAAAATATCTACATACAGGCGCAGGTGTTGGTTTTACTGGACAAATTGGAGAATTTTTAGGTGAATTTGATTTTCCTTCACTACTTTCACTAGTTCTTATATATGAGCCAGCAGCTGCTTGTGCCATTTCTTTATTCCTATTAAAACGGGAACGTAACATATCCAATTCACGTTGTCGCTCTAAATAAGTATTACGTAAAATATTATTTTCTAATTCTTGTATATTTAATCCTTGTTCAAATTTTTCTCGTTGAACATTAACATTAACAGCATTATTGGGAATATCAGTTTTAACTCGTTCCTTTACTATAACAAAATTATATAAAATACATAAGATGTATAAGATAACAACAAACTATTTTTTAGTTACAATAATCCATATTTTTGTATTTATAACATAAAAAATACCTGTATTGTTTATATATGTTGATGAATTACTTTTATCTTTCTCATGTAATTTTTTTGGTGGAATAGACATAGTAAGAGGTGCCTTAGGTAATAATGGTGCTTCTCCTTTGTTTTTTTCAAAAAGTGCCATTCTTTCAGAAAGTGTCATTTGAATAGGATCTTTTACTTTTGCTTCTGTATTTTTAGATTCAAATAATGAAGCTTTGCTCAATACAGAACCTGGGCTAGACTGAGTAGAATTTTTAGGAGAGCTACCAATTCTAGGTGTTAGAGCATTATTTGTATTCAATATTGCATTTTTTGATGTTTTTCCTGGAGTATTAGGATTTTTTATGTCAGTATGTTTTGAAAAATCTTCTATTTTCTTATTACGTTTTTCTTCGCGAACTGTAGTAATAATTTCTTGATTTTGTGAAAGATATTTAGGTGATGAATTTGGAGAATCTATATCTTTTCTTTGAGAACAAGATTTATAATCATATATAAGACGATTATCGCTTTTTGTGCGACTAAAGCCTTGTGCTTCCTGTAAATAATATTTTAATTTACTTGTTTAGAGTAAATTTTCATCTTCAATATAATTATTATATATAAAAATTGATAAAAATTGATTTAGAAAAACTTTAGATATATATAATAAAAAATTATATTTAAAATAAAATACTTACTAATGTGTCCAATATAGTTTTATCCCATTTTAATTGCTTTGTAGAACAAAGTTCTTCTTTTTTAAAATAAATATCTTTACTGTTATTATTTTCTTTAATATATCCACTTGTACTTGGTTGTGGTTCTAATATCTGTTGTGGTTCTGACAAAGATTTTACTTGCATATTCAATTTTACTTGTTTTTTATCTGTTTTATTATCTGATGATTTAGTCTATAAATTATTTATATTACCAATAATTAATTAATAAATTTATTTATTAATATATATAAAATATTAATTATTATATTGGAACATACCAAAGTTGGATGTGAAAGATCATCTTCCCAATTATTAATTGTTGAAGCAAGAGCTGCTAATCTATCAAGTCTAGCTCCTCTTTTAGATGGTTTTTGTTCAGTAACTTCTTCTTCTGCATTAAATTTTTCTTCTGTTCTATGAATTGGAGAACTCAATTCTCTGCTACTATCATCTAAAGAAAAAAATATATTATATTTCTCATAATTTAAATTTATAAACATTGTTTGATCTTATAAAAATCATAATATAAAATAATAATAAAGTAATAAAGAAAAAAATAACATAAAAGTAAAACATTTATTTTTTATATATAATTAAAATCATAATTTTAATTATAATTACAACAAAATTTTTATGTTTATTAATCATACAAAAATAATATAAAATAAGATATATTAATATAAAGTAGTGAAACAAATTAATTTGAATTAAGCTGTGTTAATTATGAAATGTAACTTACCAGAATACAGCTTACCAAGCCTTTGTAATTTTGTCTTTACATTATAAAGTCCGATCTCTCCATTCTCTTTATTTATATGCTCATTATTTTCATCAGTAGAACATTTAGATGTAGATTTTCGTGGAGATTTTATTGAAGATGTAACATCTATTGATATTTTCATAGGTGATTTAATTGGAGATTTACTCTTAGCAACTAATAAAAAAATAATAATCTTAATACTTAAAAAAGGAATTTTATATTTTATTTTATAAACATAAGTAAATAAAATTTATTATTATTATATATATATAATAATATAGATAAACAATTATTTTAAATATTGTTACTTGTAGCTTGAGCTAAAATAGCATTTGCATCCTTCAAAGGACTACGTCTTTTTTTTACATCATGTCCAGCATTTGATAATTTAATATCTAATTTTTCTCTTCTTGATTTTGCTCGCTCCAACATTCGCTGTTTAGTTAAATCAATTTATTTTTACTTCAAATTAATTAATTAAAAATATTAACAAATAAAAATAAATAATTCATATAGTTATTCTATATGATATATATTAGTAGTTATTATAATATGAATATTATATTATAATATTATCTTAATGAGTTTATTAAAATTTATATAAAATTAATTGTAATATTAATAATATAAAAGTAAAAAGATAAAAGTAAAAGATTAAAAATTTTTTTTTAAAAAATAAAAATTAAAAATAACGATTAAATACTAATAAAAACAAAAAAAAAGATGGTAAATAAAAGTTAATTGAAATTTTATTAACGAAAAAAATATCTTAAGTATTAATCATAGATATTTTTTTAAATATCTTATTATCGTTATTATCGTTATATTTGTGCGTTGCAATTGAAAGAGTCTTACCTGAGTGAATGCGTCCATGGTATGTTAAACGATATTATTTTTATTTCAACCAATCCTTTATAATTATTTATGCTAACAAATATAATACAAATTCACACAGAATAATTATCGTTTCAATGATACAGTTTTAACTCAACAAAAATAATATAATACATGAAAAAACTTTCGAATAATTCAAACATGACAAGAAGCGTCACACAAAGATCAACCGAAAAATCTTCGTGGGATTGGAGCAACTGCAAAGCTATATATAAAACGTCATTAAATGTGTACTCAAAGAGGGGCAATGTACGTTTGCATAGGTCAATTTGAAATGGAGTGTTTTTATTGGTTGATGGAATAAGAAGTATTTTTTACAATAAATAAATATAATTTAATATAAAAATTAATAATTTAAATTTGAAAAATATTTATAAACAATAAAATTAATTTATATTATTCTTTAGATATAAAAAATTTTAGATTCTTTGAATAAAAAATTAAAATTAAATAATACATAATAATATTAAAAAATTTTTTTTAAAATTATATATCATAATTCATTTAAAGTAAATATTTTTATATAAATTAAAATTTCCAATAAATTTAGAAATATAATTATTGATATCTTTATTACTGTGTAAAATATTATTTAAAATTATAGATATATTTAATCTATACAAGGAATGTATCAATTTTATAAATCTTTATTTTCAGACATGGGATGATTCATCACCAGTATCAGCTGCCATAGCTTCACGATTTTCATATGCCCAAAATCCATGAAATTCTATTAAGATACTGACCATTGTATCACCTTGTCCACTAGAAAATATAAAATAAAATATAAAATAGATATAAATTACAAATCTTTTGTATTTTTTTTAAAAACTATAATTTCAAAATTATAAATAAATTAATTATATACCATGATAATAAATCCTGTAATGTAATTTTACATGGATCTGTTGGTTTTACCATATCAAATATTTCATCTTTAACATCTTCAAAACTCACTGGTTCTTGACCATGCATTGTCATTTGTTCTTGTATAGCCTGAAAGATTTAAGTTTGAAAAACTTTATTAAAAAAAAAAAAATTTTATGCAAATATGCAAATAAATTATATACAATATTATATACATAATATTATGCAAATTATCTAATATAAAATATGACATACACGAAAAAAGTAATTAAGACAAAAAGTATCCAAATAACCACGATTATTAATATCAAGAATTCTAAATAAATAATGTAAACTTTGAGGTTCATGTCGATTTTCTAATGCTAAAACAAAATCTAAATATGTTTTATAATCCATTTCTCCTTCATATGTTAAGCATTCTTGAAATACTCTTTCCAAAAATACTCCAGTTAATGTTCCTGTACCATAACTATTAAAAACAACTTATTGAAATTATTATGATTATAAATTAAATTTACAAGTTTTATGATTTGATTTAAATTACCCTGCAAGTTCTTCTTTGTTAAGCATTCCATTATGATCTCTATCAAGATTTAAATATTGTCCATAAACTTTGAGAGCTGATGGAGCTGAAAACCAGTTTGCTTCTTGCAAGTCTTTAGGTAAATCTTCATCTCTCAATTCTAAGAGATCATCAAGAAAACTACATGCTAAAATATCTTGTATTCTAACTCTACCAGTTCTAAGAGGATCAAGAAAAAATAAAAATTTTCTTACTGCTGTACAAACATAAAATGAATGGAACGATTTCTCAAGTCCTTCAAGTTGAGGTAATGTTGGTATTAATTCTAAAATATAGTTTTCTAAATCCTGTAAAAGACAAACAAAATTGGATTTCATTATCATAACAATTTATATTAATTTAATATATTGATTACATTATTTATAATAAATGAATATTTTGTATTATATTATATTTTTAATTAACAAATATTTTAAATAAAATTTGTTCGATACAAATTACATAAATGCAAATGCATGGTATGATAAAACAAATATTGAGCATTATATAATGATTTATAAGATATGGAAAATTTAAGACAGTGAATATTTTAATTAAAGTATAAAAATATAAAATAATATTTACTGATTCTCTTAAATATCCTTGACCAGTAACATCATACAAAGAAAGTCCAATTCTTGTTTGGTGTAACCAAACTTTTCTCATAACATAGTTAAAGAGTGCCATTATACTAATTCTACCATGAGGATCACCTTGTTGTAATTTAGCAAATACAACTGCAGTAAAATATGGACTACATTTTGCACCAGCTAATTTACCAACTTTTTTAAAATCTTCATAATTAATTAACTGTTCTTCTCCTGATAAAGGTGGACTATGATGCTTATCTAATAATACCCATAATGCTTTAAGTTCATTATTATCTAGTAATTGTCGTGAACGTCTTTGTAAAAATAATGCTCGTGTTTCTTCTCGTAATTTTTGTGGTAAAATTTCATCTTCTTTTGGTAACTGAAATAAAAAGAATTATGAAAAAAATTGTTTTAAAATCTCACAAATTCTGTATATATTACCTTAAAATAAAATTTAGGAATCACTTTATAAGTTAAATCTTTATTTTTAGCTTTAGCGCCCTTCCATTGTTCATATATTTTTTGAAAATATTCATCTTCCTTTTTCTCATTTTCTTCCGATATTGTTTTTGCTACAAGCGTTATAATAATAATATTAAAATCACATTAAAAATAAATAATTATTAATATATAAATACATTTACTACCTGTTGTACACTTTCGTAATATTGTCTCTAATTCCATTTGTTTCTTAAATAATTTGTAATTTGTAACCTTATCATATAACCTATCATATAAAGATAAAATAATTATATATATAACATATGATGGACAAAATAGTGAAAGTTTTTACTTTCAAATCAATATATAAATATTTGTAAAATATAATTTAATAATTTTTAAGTTTGATATATATATATTTTTTTTTACTATTTGTTAATTTGATTCTTATAATTTTAATAATATAATTTAATGTTTATTACAATATATATTTTAGAAATTTGAAAAATTAAATTTTAAAATAAATTTGATTTAGTATTTAATTTGTAATTATTTCAAATTTTTATAATTTATTTTAATAAAATTTAATTTAAAAAAATAGTAAAAATAATACATAGATATCTAGAGAAAATTATTTATTATATATATATATATTATATTTATTACGTTATAAAAAATTTATATAATATAATCACAATTTATAAAATAATATAATTTATAAAAAATTATTTATAATTATTAGTTGTAAAATATAATAGTTTTGATAAATTTTTTTTTTTATATAAAATATTCAAAGATGAGGTAAGATATGAAATATATCTCTATATTAGTCTTTTGTCGTTTTTTATAATTCTTCGTATATCATGTTTCCATCATTATTAATAATTATTCAAAAATTCATAATAAATATATAAGTTCACTTATACATGCTTGTAATATATATCTGATACATTGTAAATTATTTTTTGAATCTATGAATCTTTATAAGCCATGTTTATTAATTATATTGTCTTAAATTGCATATTGTAAAATTGTATAAAATTATATATTGTCTGAAAATGCAACTACAAAATCTAACATCACAAATTTGATAAAAAAATAATTAACAAAATTTAACATAGATCGCCATTTATTCGATGATATAACGTATTATATAGAATTACTAAATAATAGTTAAATATTAGGTTTCATTTATGGGACTTGAATAATAATTTTTCCTCTTCACTTCCGGATCATTCTTGTACAGTTAAAAAAAGAAAAGTAAAAAAAGTAATAGTTGTAAACCGATTGTAAAATTAATAAATATTTTAACAATTATTCTTAAACACACATCCCTTTATTTTAAGAATATAACTTTTTCAAATTCGGATAGATGGCTTTTTTTTTATTTATTTCGCTTGTTGAATAAACTATTCTTCATACATTAGTTTGTTTCCCTTCTACTATTTCATAGCATAGTTTGTATTTCTTTTAGTAACTGTGTAATTATGTAATATAAACATATGTATAAATTATAAATTATAATAGTAATAATAATTATATAGATGAACAAGTACGAGTCATTCGCAAAAATTAATTTATAAAATAAGTATGTATAAATATTATTATTTTATATATATATTTATTATATATAAATTTATTCAAATAATTTATTCATATTTAAATTTTATATTTTTATAATTTATTAAAATTATTCTAAATAAATTTAATCAAGTAATACAATTTACAAATTTTATTTCTTTAAACTAAATTTTTTAAATTGTTGCATCTTTAATTCCAAAATCTTGAAAAATTATTTTATTTTCATTTATTTCATTGCAAAAAGGATTTCCTTCAAACGTTATTTCTTCTAAATTTTTTAATAATAATAAGTATTGTATTTCAATTTTATTCTGAAATATAATATTACTTATTATTAAATTCAATGTTTATTCTGTATATTTAATTTCATAATAATATTTACTTACTGTTAAACAATTATGAGCAACATATAATTTTTGTAATTTTTTTAATGATTTTGTAAATTCCAATGATTTTATTTTATTATATTCAAGAGATAAAAACTTCAGATTATTATTTTCAATGAAATCTTCTACATTTAATAATTCAATTGCATTGTAATCCAAAGTTAGATATTCCAGTGTAGAACAATGAGTTATTTCTGAATATTTCATATAAATTTATAAAAAATAATAAAATTAATATAATTATTAAATTATATTACATATAAATATATATAATAATATAAAATATTACCATTAATATTCTGAAGATAATTATTGTTTAAAAATAGATGTTTTATTACTGGTAGTTTTTGTTTAGTAATACTCATTACTGATTTAATGCAATTATGATCTAAAAATAAAGTGTACAATTTTGGAAATGTATAATTATTTTTTTCATAATTATTTCCATTAAATGTTTCAAGACAATTATAACTTAAACATAATGTACGTAAATATTTAAAAGAATGGAGACCCCATAAATAAGTTATTCGATTTTTACTTAAATCTAAACTTTCTAATAGTGGTAGAAATTCTGCTGAAAGATCCACCTAATGTACAGAAGAATTTAATAAATAAATATTATAAAATTGACAATATATTATTTAATTAATAACATACTTTTGATAAAGAACAATCAACTAGACTCAGTTGTGTAATATTTGTTAAATGATCTGTTGCATATATTGCATTTAACATATGTTTATCAAATTTGTTACCAAATATACATCTTGCTTCAGAAATATCAGAATTTCGTACATATTCTCCAGAAATATACTACTAGTAATATTATAATCATATGCATTCATATAATTTTTAATTACTTTTTATAAATAATTCAAAATAATTAAAGATTTTACTTACTTCAATGTTACTTAAATGAAATATGATAAATTTTTTATATAATTCATCTGTACTTATAGGATTATTACAAAAATCTATAACATGTAATGTTTGCCAAGTTTTAATATTTTCTATTTGTGCTATGTTCCTTATTTTATTATTTCCACAATAAAATTCTTGTAAAGTATAAAATGTTCCCATTGATTCCAAATTTGTTATTAGATTATTAGTCAAATCTAAATATTTTAATGTTGGAAAATTATCTTGAGTAAAATTATCTAACACTGAAATAAAATTATTTCCAAGATTCAGTTTGATCAGATGTTTTAAAGGTTTTATAGAAGGAAATGTAGGCAATAAACAACAAGTAGCACAAAATTCTTGCACATTTCTTGCTCTTTTCAAAATGTTTAATGCTACAGTAAAATTATGTGATATATGAATGTATTTTGCTTGTTCTATATTTTTTTTTTCTAGCAATTTTAATTCTTCTATATTTTTTAATATACTTTGTTTTAAATAAATTAGCTTGTTACGTCGTTTGTTATTTAATTTACACATACCAAATGCACAAGGAAAATAAATTTGAGGAAAATTAAGATTTTCACATTTATAATTATTAATGAACTGTAATTTTGGTAAATTTATATGTAATAAATGTTCAATTAGTTGAGGATCAATAACATCATCAAAAGGATTATTATATATCTTCAGTTTATACATATTAGGTATATAAGTTGTAAAAATATTAATACATTCAAAACAATACATCAACATGTTCCATGATATGTCTAATTCTTTTAGCATAGATAAAGTTTTTTTAATATGTAATAATTTTATGTTATTAAAACTTATATTTAATATTTGCACATTTTTTATAAAATCTGAGTTTGGAAATTCATTTAATTGATTGTAAGAGATATCAAATTCTTTTAAGTTAGGCAAATTTAAATCTATATCTATTGCATTTATCTTCTGTCCAGAAATACATATTCTTACAAGATTGTATATTCCAGCTTTTTTATCAATATTAATATATTGCATAATATTAGAATTAGATAAACATGTAAATATAGTATCATCTGTTGTACATGCAGTTATAGGATTTTTATGTTCTTCTTCCTATAAAGTATATATAAATTATTCTTTGTAAATGAAATTTTGAATATCATCAAAAATATATTAAAGATATTAAATTGTAATGATAAAAATTATTACTTTTTTTAATTCATAGAGTACATATTCATACTCTATTACAAATATAGGATTTTTTATATTTGTATTCATCATCTTAAATATCTGACAAATTTCATTTGAATTATTTTCATAATTTGTATGTTTTATATGTAAACAATCATATACATTATCTACTCTGAATGAAAATATGAAAGTTTTTATATTTTTATAATATAAAAAATAATATTAAAATAAATAGTATTATAGTTATTACTTTTCAATAGAATTAGAAATTGGTGTTTGTATGAGCACACAAACACGACTTCTTTCATAAATATTGTAAAGACTTAGAGCATTATTATTTTTCTTTTTAGGAAATACTTTATTTAACCAATTACAATCTGCTGCTGCCAAACAATTAGTTACTGTTATTTCTTCCTATTAATTAAAATATTTATTACTTTATAATTTATTTTTTAAAAGAAGTGAAATTTTATTATATAATTATAAATGAAGAAATATAAATACTTTACTAAATAAGTCATTTTGAAGAAAGCTAAAAGGCCATTTTTGAATATCTGTTATTCCGGGTATAGCTAAAATTCTTAAAATCATATTGCATTCATCTGATTGTAAACTTTTATTTTTAGTAATATTTAACAAATCAATTTCTTTACTACTTATTTTTGTTACCTTATGCAATCTTAAATCTGTTATACCTATGCCACTTAAAATGAGAAAATTATTATAAATATTTTATAGTTTAAAAATTTCAACTATTGTAATTGAAAACATACTTTACATACTTTTTTATAACTGAACACAATGATGCTTGTAAAAATTGTTTACATAATTGAATAACTGTGTTTTCTGAAGCAGTATTATATTCAACAAAATTTATATTCCCACAATAATTTATATTAATTAACAATTGTTGTTGCAAAATCTGATATATAAATAGTATTGAATTACCAAAAGTAATTCATTTTAGATAATTTAAAAAAAAAACAAATAATTAAGTCATTATTATACTTTAGATTGCAAGATTAGATTTTCTCCCATTTCCTTGATTTGTTTTTTATTTAATTTCATTTGCAATATTATATTTTGTGATTCATCATATGCTCTATATTTTAAATACTTTTCATCATTCTTTATAATAAACAAAAAATAATTAATAACTTACTAATAATTAAAATAATTATATATTATATAATATATACATTATAATATATTATTAATATATTATTAATAATTATTAATAAAATTATTATTAATATATATTATATAATATATATTATATAATACCTTAAGTATCTTTTCCATTCCAATTGTATATAATTGATTTTTAAAATAATGCAAATTTTTTTTATATTCCCTATATTTATATTTTAATAAACTTAAATTCATATTTAATTGCTTGTGAAAAAATACGTTATAATATATTATTTGTTTTCTAAAAATAAAATTTTATTTCTTAAATCTCATTCAAAAATATTATTATACTAATAAAAGATAATATAAATACTTGAAAAAGTGATTGATCCAACGTCTTTCTTTTTCACATATTTTGTAATGATCTAATTTTTTAATATGTGGTAGATAATGAATAAGATACATACGATAATTGCAACAAGTTACCAAAGGACAATTTCCATATAATGGATCTGCAAATACTAATGAATCTAATTTTTGCAATTGTGCCAAATATTTTATGTCCTTAGTAGTTAAAAAGATATATTAAATATTATTAATTATATATATTATTAATATAAACACAAATTATTTATTTAAATATTTTATATACTTTTATAATGCATAAAGGATTTCCTGATAGATTTAAATTACATAATTCAGATTTTCTCCAGGATATTTTATTTATTCTTTCCAATTTATTATTAGCTAAATTAAGCTCTTGTAACCACGTTAATGTATCTAAATTCTATATATATTACTATATTATATTATTATTATATAAAATATTATTTATATTTTAATGAAATATAATTTAATAATAGAAATAATTAAAATATAGATATACCTCAAGTTTTTGTATATTGTTTCCTGATAGATGTAAAATATTCAAATGAGAACAAGTTTCTAAATTTGGTATATAAGATATTTCATTGGAATATAGATAAAGTTTTTTTAATAAACAATTTTCTTTAAAAGATGGTATCTCCTAAATAAATAAAATTTTAATTTCTAATATTTCATTAATATTGAATTATGTTATTACCTTAATACCACATTCAACAATCCATAGTTCTTGTAATTCAGTTAATTGTGAAATTGCACTAAAAGAAGTAATATCTCGTTGACCGATTATAATTAATGTTCGAATATTTTGTTTTAAAAGCAATAGTTTTTCGAACGATATAATTGTAGAATAGAATAAACATAATTCACGTTTATTATTATTTCTCTTCTTACCTACAAATATAATTATTTATTAAAAATAATTTTATCTTTTTTTACATATTTTTATTACCTTTATTATCCATAAAATCATCCATTATCTTATTTATCTTATATTTTAACCTTTATTTATTAATGTAAATCTTTATTTACTAATAGCAATTGTTTCAAATTTCATCTTTTCATATTGAAATATATTCAAAAATTTTCTTAAATTATTAAACTAATTAATAATTTAATACTAAATTAAATAATAATTATTAATTTCATATAGAATAAATTGTTATTAATTATCAATTATAAATTATTATATATTTTAATATATTTTTAAATTTTTTTCAATTTTTATTGCAATTTTTATTTTTATTTACAATTATTATATCATTCAATATTTATTCAACTTAATTTTGAAGTTATTAAAAATTTTCATTAGTAATTATGGTAATTTATTACATTTTTTTAATATTGTAAACAAAATATAAAATAAAATTATTTTAAAGAAATTTAAATGGAAATCATAAATCATAATTAATTATTAATAAAAATTGTTTTTAGTAGAAATTAGTAGAAGTGTATGATATGATTTCATCTTTTTTTTATTTAATAATTATATCGCGTAATTACTACATATAGACAAGGAAGATTATTAGACAAGGAAAAACTCATATAAATATATATATATATCTATACATAGAATGTTTTATATATATCATATTGTACCATACAATACATAAAAATTATAAAATGTGCATTTTTCTATATTAAGTACAATTTAGTCGTTATTTATTGAAATAATATTTAATCTAGGAACTAAAGTGGAAATATATAGCATATAAAACAAATTCAATTTTTCTAGTCTTATACATTATACAATCACATCAAATATGATGTATGCATTTATGTATTATTTATAATTACTGTGTAAAACTTAGGCATTTAAATTTAATATTTTTTAAATATTAAAGTTAATATTTTATAAAATATTAAAGAAATTAAATTAAATTAAGAAAAACTACATTGATACGTTCAAAATGCCTAAGCAATACATTAAAATGTACATTAAAATGTTGTCTACGGATGCTAATATTTTATGTTTAACATATAATCGACAATGAAATTTATATACATTATTTCTCTAATATTTAAGTTATAGTATCTCAAAGCCACTGAGTCATAAATATTTTTTCATCAAATACCTAAAAAATATTTTATTGTAAATTATTTAAAGCATTTTGATAATAGGAACTTGTTTCATCATAATAAGTTTTCCTAATATTATATAAATGTTATTAATCCATTTTATAATTATTATGAAATATCTTATAGAATTTAAGTGTGCAAAAACCCGAAATTAGATATTCTACATATAAATTGAATCGAGTCTATATGATTGAATTTAAATTTCAGAAATACATATGTATCTCTAAATATATATTTAAAATTATAAAAGTATAATAGTGTATCGTTTACACAGTGGATCTATTTTAAATAATTGCATATTTTTAGAAAATTCTAAATATTTGTATATCTCTTTCTCAGGAATGCAAAATTAATTATTATTATTAAATTATTAATGAGAATGAGAACATAATTATATTATTTTACATGATAATATAAAAGAAAAAATTTTATTTATGAGTCATTAGCTCCGAGGTGCATATTTTTTTAAAAAAAAAAGATGGAATGCATTACAAAAGTTCTTATAATATTTAAATATGATTCATATAACTACACATATTAAGCATATAATGAAATATATTTAAAATGTGTATACTATAATTTCAATTTTTAACGATTATATAAAGTTTATGTTGAATGTTATATCTAATTCGTATGAATGTACAAAAAAACTCGAGACTCTGCAACTAATTATAAGCGTTTGTTAACAGCATTTGTTATTTTTTATTTTAAAAAAGTTTTTTAATTATATACCTACTTACCTTCTTATATAAAGTTGATCAAAGAGATCTGTGCAAAAATTTATCTCATTTTTAACATCTCTACACACAATAGATTAAATAAATCATTTTTTTTCGTATTGAGCGCTCAAGTTTATGTTAATGTTTCGAATTTTTATGATAAAATTACATGAATTATAAGATTTTGTATGTAAAAGTAGTTATTATGTAAGTGAAAAAAATTTGCTTAACTTGATTTAAAAATCAACTTTTATATTTTTAGGCCCATAAACACTGCGAATTATATTCTTTCATTTCAGTTATTTATAGCATTATATTTAATACGTTTAATTATACTCATAAAAAAAAAGAAAGATAATATATATACATATAAAAAAAAATAATTCAAGAATTTTAAATATATTTGTTATAAAAGAAAATATTTGAAATATAAATCTAACAGAAACAATATTTTAATCACAGTAGGAAAACAAAATTTTATATTTTATGAAATATGTTAAAAACAAATAACAAATATTAAATAATAGATTTATTTTTTCTATAAATATGTATTATTTAATTTTATCTATTTGTTAAAATTTTATAGAAATGTCTTATGAATTTCGGTCTGCTGATAATTATTTTTTTTTTTTTTTTTTTTTTGATTAAAACAATTTTGAAGATGTAAGATTTTAAATATTGTCCAAAATCTAATATTGTACTGATTATATTTCGTACTAACACATATATATATATATATACATATATATATACATATACATATACATATACATATACATATACATATACATATACATATACATACATATATATATATATATATATATCCATCATAATTGGTAGAACTACAATAATTTATTTGCGTTTTTTCCATTTGGTAGCAGTTTCTAAGCCGTTAGAATTCATATGTATAAATGTGACATGTAATAAACTTATCGGTTGACCCATTTCTTTGCCGGTTCCGTCCAGTTGGTTTCATTTTCATCTTCTTTCTCTCCATCTGCCTCTTCCCTTTCACCCCTTTCTTGTTCTTGCTCACTGGATGGTGTGGCGGATGGTGTCTGCGAAATATTAACATTACGCGCACGCAATTCAGCCAAAAAATCATTTTCTTGTTGATAGCGTCGTTGAAGTTCTTCTCTCCAAGAATTTCCGCCACCGCTACTATCATCGCCATCCTCGCCAGCCTCGAAATCTGAAGATGAATCGTTTTAAGTTACACAAATTAATTTAGAGATCATAAATTCATTTCTTATATGCAAATAAATTTTTAACAGTTCATCTTTTGATTTTCCGTGTAAAAAAGAATTCTAATAAATCAATATGAATACTATATGTCTACTTAAACGATAAGCTTATCTACATTATTATATCGATACTATTATTTACAATTGAAATGAAAAGAATTATTTGTCCACAAATATATATATATATATATAATTAATTGCTTATGTATTTTACAAATATACATATAATTAAATAAAACCATCGATCATCTATTTCTAATGAAAAGTAATGGCAATATAATTAATACAAAAATACCTGATATTTAATTTAATCAATACTTTAACTTTCTGAAATAATAAATACATTTACTAACTTGTTTGCTTAATATAATAATCATAGTATATTTATGCGAAAAAGCATGTGATGTAATGTTTAAAAAATGCTTGTGAGAATATAAAAATATAGGAGAATATTTGAAATTTTAACAAACTCTTACCTAACGGCTTTCTGATGTTAATTCGGCCAGAGTTGTGAGAATGATCCTCCTGGTCTGAGTCTGCAAGGCACCAGGATACATTCACAGGGGGTGCATCACACACATTCCACAACACGTCTAAAGTGTCATTTGTATATGGAAATATCTATCTTTTTGCCAAAATTTAAATACAAATGGAATATTTTATATATGGGCTTCACATTTAAATTTTATATTTAAATTTTAATAAAATATTTTTTATAATAGTGATAATTATTTTAATAAATAATATTAATAATATTTTTATATTTTTTAATTTGAAACTCTTATAATATCTAAAACAAAAAGAATTTATGATATAATAAATTTCAAAATACCAATTAAGAAATTAAAAGTTATTTTTATTTTATAATAAATATAAAAATGAAATAATTTTTACCCAATTTCAAATTATTTTCAGATTATTTTTAAATTAATTAATATTAAAATGATGAATTATCTTAAAATGAACATTTACTGTTTTACGTGTAGTGTAGTCTGTGCTAGTTCTAGACTAAATTTAGCTAAATCTATACTAAGTAAGAGAAAATAAGAATTACAACAGGCAAATCGTGTAAAAAGAGGCAGAAATTAAGTATTTACATTTGTAAATATGTTATTAATATTGGGTAATTTATAAAATTATTATAAAATGTGTTTTGAATTTTTAAAATAAATTAAAAAATTATTGTGACTATATTTAATAAATTTTTCTATTCTTTTATTAAATTTGCCAATATAAAATGATATTTATAATATAAAATGATTTTTTAAAAATATTTTCAACACATGATTCGTATTTAATATTTAAAAAAAATTACATATTATCTTTTTCATTTTGTTAATATTAAATACGAATATGAAATTTATTTTTCTTGTAATATAAATATTAATGAAAATTTCATGAAGAATATAAAAAATTGAACATAGTTTAATTTATTATTTTGTTATTATATATTATATATATAATAATAATTTACCTTTAATTTGAGTTTTAGTTCCATAATAAGTTCATAAAATTTTTTCACTAAAAACGGGTAGGAAAATGCATTATTACATGCTATAAAATCTAACGATGTGATAGAAGAAAATACTGCCAAACATGCCTGTTTACACTAATATGAACAATAGTATGAGAAAATGTATTTACGAAAAACATTTACTTGAAACAAATTATTCTATATTGTTTCAATCTTTTCTTATAATCAATCAAGTACATAAAATATTACGAATAAAATAAAAACATACACATTGGTAATAATTTTTTGATTACTTTACTTATTTAAACTACTCACAAGTATTTGTCCATTGATAAATTTTCTTTTAAAATTATGAGATATTAATCATTACCTCTTCACATTGGTTATAACTTTTTAATTTTAGGGACTAATCATTTCTATACCTTACATTTCTATATCAAATATACAATTATTGAAGACCTATATTAAAAATGATAACTAGATACAAATTTTTGTGCCATTTTGAACTACCAAAGTATTTTGCATACATTTTTGATGCAAAGTATATTGAAATGTGTAATAATAACATACCCGAATTTAATTCCCTCACGAGTGTTGACATGGCATTAGTAACACTGTCAGCAGCTACCAATAAGTCATTTCGTAAGGATCGGCCCAAGCTATTATTCGCACTGCTGGAACCACTTCCTGGCAAGCTGTTTGTCCTGAACGCAGACCTGACATCGAAAATCTCTATTTTCTTTGCATAAAGCGACTTCCAAATAAAAACTAAGTCAAAATCGTGACATGCCACGCTTATTGTGCAAGCATTTTGGGTCGAATATTTTTTTTATATTTATTACATTGAAATTAAATCATTAAACGGAATATTTGCAAATTTTAAATTAATAATATTACTAGCATAAACATGCAACACTAAAAAAAAGCAGTGATGATAATAAATTTCTTTTTTTTATTTTATTTATATTTAAAATTTACGTATAGAATGTTAGTAATTTAGTATTTACTTTTAAAACTTTAATTTTTACGTATTATTTTTCAAAATTTCAATTTTATGTAATTAAGATATATTATCATAAGATTATTATATATAAATAAATATATTTTTTTAAATTGTACAAGTATATTATAAATTAGGTAAAATAATATATACAACTGAAAATAAAAGATATTTAATACATGAAATTACTTTAATTTATTAAAAAAAATAATGTAGACAATAATTGTACAATTCTATATAAAAGTAAAATGTAACAACATTTTTCTAACATATAGTAAAATATCTCAAAATATTCTATAAGGTACATTAATGCCAGTTATCTCATTCAATTTAAATACACATGCCTTTAATATTTTATCAGTTAAATGCATAAGGAAAAATTAAGATAACATAAAAGTGTAAAAATTCAATAGAGCTTAAAAGCATCACAAAATAGCAAAAAGCAATGACTTATAAGTGTAATTTTAACAAAAAATGCAATTAGAATTTGCAATGCAATATAATTAATGTAAAAATATTTCAAAATGTAAAAATCTTGAATTATGCAACTAGTACCAAACTTATTCCTGTTACTAGTTGTTCAAGTATGCATTCTCATAATATTCGCATGCAACAATTAAAATTATAATTACTGTGCAATTTTTTTTATAAAATATAGCTACATATCTATCATAACTAGCATTGTGTATTTCGAAGAAATCAATTTTAAATAAATGTGTATAATATATAAATAAAATTATTAATTAATAATGTTATTTTTTAAATTGATAAATACAAAATGACTGATTTCTTCATCTAACTTATATAATTTTTTACTACATGTACAAGTTGTGATTTTTCAATATGGCTTAGAATACATAGTAAATGTCGATAATATATAAAATTTTGTTTCTTTATATAAAATTACTTTATATAAAAGTAATTTCTTTTAATATCTAAGTACGTTACAAATCTTTGTACAAAAGATTCTTACGTACAGATTTCATAAATATATTGACAAGAAATAGTACTACAAAATATTAATAAAAACAAGAAACACATTTTATCTTGTTTTTATAAATATTATATGTATTTAAAACTTGTCCAAGTATTTCTGAATATTTCTTTAAATATAATTTTACCTAAATTCAAAAACCACTTCTAAATTATTTAATAGTAGAAAATAAAATAAAATTTTTTATACAAAGATTGTAATTTTATTTTTCTGTTGTAATATTACTTTTTATTCTTGACTATTTTTTTTATTGATTTCTAACACAAATTTTTCATATGCGCGCCTACCTTACATCACCTCCAACACATGATAAGTTATCTGGAATAGGGTTTTGTATTGTTCCCAGCATGGTATTATTGGTTACACTCGCCACTGATGTTGTTGGAACAGGACTCTGATAGCTTTGAGACATTTGCTGTTGACTTTGTGATTGTTGTTGTTGTTGTTGCTGTGGCGTTGTAGAAAGTGGACCACCTGGAGTTGGTGGGGCTGATCTACTACTTGGTACTGCACCAGGTGGTAGAGGTGGTGATTTTGTACTTCGTGGTGAACTATTGGGTGTTGATCTCGGAGATGCTTGGTGATTCTATAATAATAAAAATTATGATTTCATAATAATAAAAAATTATTCTAATGAACATTATATTATGATCATATCATTTAAATATTTTTTAAAAAATAATAAATTATTTTTAAATAATACCTTTAACATTTTCATTAAACCTTCTAACTGTACCATTAATTGCCTTCTAGAATCTTGTAATGTTGCTAAATGAGTTTCTAATTCATCCTTTCTTTGCCTCAAAGCTCTTAGTTCTGACATTAATGCAGGATTTTCCAAACCAGCTGCTTCTATCTCTTGTTGTCTCCTATAGTTAAATTCAATGTTAATTAATGATAAAGATTAAATTGAAAACAAAAGCTAGAATATCTTTTGAAGCAGATATTCCATTCTACTATTCCATTCTACTATTAAAGCTGAAGCGAGAATATATTATTAATGTGGTGTCTGTATGTGAATCTAATGAATCTCTTAGTTTTAAAAATGAAATTAATATTTAACTAAAACAATTTAAAAATAACTTTTATTGTATTGTATTGTATTTGAACAAGATAATTTACTTAATTACTCCAAATTTACAAATAACATAAGATCAATATTATATTATATCGAAAATTAAAAATGAACTAAAAGTAATAAAATGAAAAGAAACAAAATGATAGGAAATTTTTAAACTAATGAAAAAAATATTAACATTACAAGCAGGAAATTATCAATGTTAGTAATCATTTTAAATTTATAACACTTCGATTTTAAGGAATTTATAGAGTTATATAAATGAAATATAAATGTAATTGAGTATAAGAAGATAAAATTGTATTTATGTTAGTATTTATTGTTGTGATGTCTTCAGCACTAATATACATATTCTATGCAACCAAAATGATTTAAGCGAAACAGAATGTTCTTTTTAACATGCATGATCCTAGGATGGTTCGACAGGATGATCTCGAGGTTTAGGCTTGATATAAAGGAAATAAACGACACAGGTATACCTTAACCTTGCAATCTCGCGCATTATTTCCTTGTTCTTTGCCTCTAACTGTGATATAAGTTCACGTTGTGCTCTCGAGGCGTCTAATGATGCCAAATTAGCATCTGATGGTGTCCTACCCTGTAACATAGAAATCAATGTTTTCAAATCATTTGTAAAAAAATTTGAATTTTACAGGAAATTATACTAGTGATAATTAAAATTTCGCATACTTACTGCTTGATCAGCTTGCGACATTCTAGATGCGGCACGAGGCTATATAGTTATAAAATTAAAATTAGTCACACAAAGTTTCAGCTGAACGTTTAATTATGTTTGTTGCTCTAATCTGACAACCACAGGTTTCGTGCAATATTTCATGCATTTATCGTGAAATTATCAAAGTAGTTATAGTTTTAAATATTCCTACAAATCTTATAGAATATATATATATATATATTATAGATTATTAGATATATATATTATAGATATTATAGATTATATTTATTAAAGCAATTTGTATAAATTAATTATTTGAATAATTTTTAATATATTATGGTTTTTTTCTTATGCAAGCAATATGAAATTACATAATTGTTAAATTGTAATATTAAAACAAAATATTAAACGTATATTCATATAGTTGTATAGAAAAGTAAACAACAAACATTAAACGTTAGTATTTTAGAATAAATAAAATATCTTACCATAGTCCTAGCTTCCTGAGCCAACCTTTGTGCGTATCGTGCTATTAATTTATGTTCATCATCCAGTCTTGAACTATCCATACTGTATATTGTATGAATAAAAAAAAATATAAAAAAAAAAATAAATACAATTGTGACGTGCATTTATTTAGTATAAGCTGTGATAATTTTGATTTGTTTCATATTCACCTTCTTAAAGTAGAACGGCTGTCCATTGATCCAGAATCAAAAGGTGCCATAAAACCTGGGTCTGGAAAACCATTGTGAGATGGTAAAGGTGATGGTGGACTGCAATGCAAATAATTTATTTTTGATTGAAGAATCGTATTCATATTGATGATTATACATATTTATTGAATATAATAATGGTAACACTCACACTATGTGGGATAAATCTAATGTTTTCTCGGGCTGTTCTGGAAATCTCGGTAAACTATTTTTCCCTTTCTCAGGTACGCATCTAAAGCTTTTTCGTAAGGAATGACCAATTTGTTTGCTCGGTGATTTCTATAAAACAAACAATAAAAATATGTTAATATAAAGTATGTATATCAATATTGATTTATTAAAAATTTTGAAAATTGTGTTCAACATACAAAACTACTGTACTCTCTTGTTTCATGATCGTTATTATGTGTTCCCGAGACTTTACCGCGCCAAAAACAGTCTTGGCAAAGTTGATATGAATGACATTTTTGACATCTGTATCGGAAGCCGGTGAAGTTCTCTTTATGACACGCATCACACATGACAGGATGGGCCACTAAATATGAATATGAAAAAACTCAATTATAATATCTTTAATAATAATAATTAGTAATATATTAAAAAATTGCTTCTTGACATTAAAAATCTTTTGATGTTATGATGTTATATGAAATATAAAAAACGCATCATTTATAATTTTTATTCTCAGCTAAAATATTTACTGAAGGAAAATGAAATGTGATATACATTGTCTAGAATTACTGAAAGCATATAATCATAAAACAGATAAATTTGATTCCATATTTTGAAAGAATTCAAAATAGATACTTTAAAAATATTCTAAACTATTTTTCAATTTATATTAAATAATTATTTAATAATTATCTTTTTAAATTAAATTTTTATTCATAATTTTATTATTTACGAAATTACTTATGAAGAATAATTTTTTATAAAATAATTTTATCTTATATGACAATCAATACGATTTAAATTTTGAACCGTAAAATCTTTAATAATTATAAAGTTTTTTAATTCGGAAATAATTTAATTAAAATTTCTAAAATTACCTGTTTCAACAGCAGCCATTCTATGGTATAATGGAAGCCAAATTAAACAATGTGGTCCTGGATCAGACATAAGCGTATCCAAAAAATCGTTAACCGTGACTTTCGAATTCTGAAACACGATGTAATATCCAACGATATTTATTTCCAAGTCGAATTAAATTTAAAAAAGTTTTTCTAATTATCGACAATATACGGACAAAAATTTATTTTAATGAACTTACTTGGGGAAATATTGAATTAGCAAGACCTTCAGAGTATCCAAATGATGGGGATTCATAAACCGCAGCCGTTAACGATAGAACTTCTTTTAAATACTCGGAAAATCTCCAGTGTATCATGTGACCATTGCTATCCGATATTTGCGAATATATATCTGCTCGAGATAAGTAAATCAAATTAATTAAATAATTTGTAACAATAATAAGACTTTCTTAATGTAATAATAAAAGTTAAGAACACTTACATCGAAATTTATCCATGAGTTTTCCAGCACATAACGTAGCTAATGCTACTTTCACCGAAAAAACGGATATTTTATTGTTTTCCCTATGAAAAGTATTTTTTTTTATTTTTTAATTTCTAATGATTTAAGTGATAATTAATAAATATAATTATCATCAATAAGTTAATTTACATGTTAATTTTTAATTTAAATTACTTTCATTTGAAAAAATGATTTAATAATAACAATTGAAAGAGAAATATAAAATAAAATATTTATAATTTAATCTATATATACCCTGTAGTATAGGCAGCGATTAACCAATTCATTAATAGTGCAGTTGTAGCATCGACTTTTGCTTGTTGCGAAACAGGCACTCGTTTATTAAGGGCATGAAATAAGGAAGACAATAAAGTTTCTAATCTCGAAACTCCTAACGTGCTCGATGGTTCCAATGTATTTAAACCATTTTCCCGAAATGCTTCGATCACGTTCCATATGTCCACATTATGTACTGTATAGAACAGAAAATGCCTAATTTATTGAAAATGAATACTTTCTGAGTCATAATATAACATTAAGCACTATCAAGTGCTATTAAAAGTTTTGTAAACTCAAATAGTCGATAAAACTTTCTATTAAGAGGTCAATAAAACCTAGGAGTTACTAACCAAGTACATGATAAAGCAAAGGATTCTTCGTCCATAGTACTGAAAGTTTTGTAACCTCAAGCAGTCTATAAAACTTCTCACCAAGTAATTAATGGAATCTAGGAGTTACTAGCCAAATGAATGATGAGGGCAAAAGATTCTTGGTATCAAATAAAATATTTAATAAGGGATTTCTTGTGTCTGGTTGAAACATAGTATTCTAAATATTTGATTAATAAGTGATTAAGAGTTTAATAATATTTCAACGTTGGGTTCTATAGTAATTCAATCTAATTGATATTATATGATATTATATTTAATGACAATTTAATAGCAATACTAAAAGTAATATGATAATTTCTGAAGATAACTAGTTTGGAGATTTTTAAAATTAAGAAAATGTATATAAAATTTCATAAATTTAGTCCATTTATAAAATAGTTTGTATTATTGCTCTTATTTTCCTGTACTTAATGTAACTTTTTGATGCTTCTTATTAATCTTTTTAATCTTTTATATATTTAATTTGCTTTATTTAATTTTTATTAAAATATTAATTCCAGTTTTTTATATTATTTCAATTTCTTGAATTAAAAATGATCTTATTTATATATTATATAATATTCTAAAATTATATAATAATATAAATCTGATTATAAAAAGTTAATTAAATAAAATTTTAATCTGAATCTTATTAATTTTTTTTCGAATCGTGTTTATTATTTTTAATAATTATACACTAAAATTTCGTACTTACAATGAACTTTCTTTTGAATAAATCGCAACTTGCATGCAGTACGGTATGATGCAAATCGAATAGTATCAAAATTTTGCTGTCGCATTTCTTGCAATAACTGCAACCGACTTGCCTCTCCGGTACTGCTATTTCCCGACCCTCCTGCGCCATCCTCCGCCATTTTATCTATAATATAATAAAACTGAATTAAAATTATGTTAATTCAATTTTGTAGTGATAATTACTGAATATTGAAAATACATTTTATTATAACGTGATTTACTGTTGATAATAAATAAGCACGATTTTCTCTCGTAAGATCTTTGAAAGCACTGTGAGTTTAGTTGCTTCTTGCATATACAAGTTACACGTAAAACGAAGGTCATTCGTCGATTAGTCATCAACGCTCGTTAACTTGACTCATAATTATAAAACTTGCTTGTTAAACTTCCTACAACCGGAATTTTTAGCTGCTTTCATGAAATTTCAAATGTTAATTACAACAAAATGTGACAAAGAGAAAAATTTTGTTAAACATGTAATTTCCTTACGAATTTGAAAAATATTTTATTTAAGTTATATATATTTAAAAAATGAAAAATAATTATAAAAGATAGTAATAAAAATATTCTTTTATTTAACAATATATTTCTTAACAATGCGTACACAACTTAAGATATATAAAAATTATCGAAAAAGAGAATAATACAATATAATAATATAAATATAAATAATATAAATAAAATAAATTTCTACGTTTTTCGTATACTCATTCTTTCCATTTAAAATATTAATGATTGACAACTGATTGATATAGTATAATTTGATATAATTGATATAATTGATAATATATCATCATTAAATTATATATGAAAATATTTTTTGTTGCTAGTTGCGACAATTAGAAAAAACAGCATGAAGTTAAATTTAAAAATAAGAATCAAAAATTTATTGGACTTTTAAATTCTAGATTCACTATATTTCACTAGATTTTGTATTTCAATTTATATAAAAAGATCACAAAAGGACTATCAATTTGCATATATAAAATGAAATTTATTCGCAGATAATTAACTACCTAATGAAAATGAAATTTACATGCATTTTAATCAGTTATCTAAATGTCAGAGCAATAAATAAAAGAGATTTTTTAGATTTCTTTCTTCATTCGTTATGTGCCTATGAATATTTCAAAGATTTCGATGATATTTGAAGCATCTACCGTTCGAGAATTATTTACAGTAGTAAGCTTCATTGTATTGTTGATTAGTTTCAGTCTATTCAAATGAATCAAGCATTGTGCAATTAATTTGATGTTATTAAGATCAGAAATCGCATCGAAACCATAGCGACTTACGAAGAACTTTTAATCTTTCAATAACAATAACTTTTAATATTTTAATAAACCAATTTAAAAAAAGAGTTATTTTTTTAATTTCTAAAATTAAAATATACTTAATAAAATAAATGAATTAATAAAGATAAATTAATTTAATCATTATAAATTTATTATAAATTAATAAGTTTTTTCTTATCCAATATTACTCATATCAAATTTGATTTTATTTTTTTTTTTTCAAAAAATAAAGTAAAAATAATATATTCGAACTATTATTTATTCCTCATCTTCCAATTGTCCGCAATATAACCGTGTTATATTGCAAATTACCGCGCACTTTAATATCGATTCAATTATTTCACAAAGCCAATATTTCAATTTAAAATTCCTAAACGTTTGTTCGAATCGTTGAGTAGTTAACTATCGAGTACGACCTACCAATAGATAACAAAGAAATCGTGAAAACGAGGACGACAATTACTTTTATTTGCAATACATCTCGCGAAACATAACCTATTGGTTATTAATTTAAACCATTCAATAATTACTCGCTTAATAGGAGATATCGTTTGAGATGATAAGAGAAATCAAATTATATTGCAGAAACAATTAGAATCGATTGGTGAATCAAAGCAATTAATATCTCACTAGAAAATTATGAATGAATCTGTTGATTAATTCCATTCTATTTTAATGAAATATGTTTTAAAGGCGACTTTTTTTTTTGATACATATAATCGATCGAGATTTTTAATCTTTGAAATTTTTTGATATTAAATGATCATTGAATTTTTTTTATATCCATATGATTTAGCATGTATTTAGTATATCCATTTCTTATCAGTTATTTATATAAACACATCAAAGCGACCGACAACGACAAACAATATATATAACGGGTGAGTTCGTTATAAAATTATTTCTTCGAACAAAATCTTTTGTGAGATTTTTTGTAACTTAAGAATATTGAGTATTCCATAATTTTATCAGCAGGAATATTTCCCTTATTTTTGAAATCATTAAAAAAAAGGTTTCAGATAAAAATTGAATTTCAAAAGAGGAAAGAAGACATAATACGATATAAATAATATTAAAAGTTTATTGAGATCAATAATTGAAGAAAGAGATTATTAGCACATTGATCAAATCATGATTGAGAATAAGGACATGAATAATAAAAAAACGAAACAGTAACAATATAAAAATCATTTTTGATTCATTTTTTTTTAAATAGAGAGAACTACGTGAAACGAATTCTTCAAAGTTGTTCGAACTTTGTCAATTCTCTTTCAATTCTTTCTTCCAAAATCTCATGGTGATTGCCAATGAGTTTCACCGCATTACCTTCGAGAACTATTTCTTAATGCAACGAAGCGGGAAATCGATAGGAAAAATGACTCGTCGGTTTGTTGTCTGACAAAATGGAACGGAGACAGGTGCATTTAAAATGAAAAGTGCCGGGAGGAAGGGAAATCGAGTGAAAGAAAAGGGAAGGGAAAAAAGGTTGGAGCATTACATCTGTGCTTCGAGAGAGTGATGTCTCTGGCTGTTTTTGCTCTGCCGCCACGTATTTTTACTTTTACGGATTACTCTCTCGGTAAATTCACGACTCTGACGAAATATGATCCGGAAACATCTTTGAATACATCTGCGTATCTTGCTAAAAAAGTGAAACAATGATTTGTATTAAAATATATTTAATTAAGGCAGTTAATGCGTTTGAAGAAAAGAAAAACAATTCTTGTTTCAATTTGTTACATTTTAATTTCATTCTTAAGAAATATTATAATTATACTTTTTTATATTCTTTTCACTTGAAGAGTATACGAAATACAAATATTCTTTAATTCATAGGATGTTAAATATCTCGACATATGAATTGAAAATATTTAACAATGAATTAATAGCACGTATAAAATAGGTTCTGTTAATTGTATAATTGCATAACACAATTGTCGTGCAAGAAAAGTCATGTTAGTACAGATAAATTCCAATTAACAGGTTCATATTATTTCGTTACGACTATTTATCCCTTATGATAATATTTATTTCAATTAATAAGCATACAATATCATTCTGAATATATATTCAAAACACTACTTTATCTTTACATATTATTCAGTTATTCAGTTCGTCGCAATTCAATTCTTATCTTTGCTCATTAAAATTCTTTTCTTAGTAGGAATGTGTTCTTGAGCGTAATGACTAAGCTTAAAATACTTTAAATATCGCATAACTGCAATCATATTATAAAAATAAAAACACATTTGACATATTATTTCATAAAAACAAAAATTTTTATTTGTTTTACTTCCATTGCAATGTCTAATAAATATTTAATACGCATATTAAATTATATGATAATAGATGTATTGTTGATCAGATTTTAAATAATGAATAAAATTATTTTTTCTTTTAAAAATATCACTATTTTACTCCATCTCAATTATCATAATGATATGAAATATGTTAAATCTAAAATTTTAGACAATAATCTATGATATTATCCATTAAATATATCATCTGAATGAAAAAATGTATTTTTTTTATTTAATTAAAAAATACATTAAAGTAGTATTCTGTTTTTTTCCTTTCTTTTTTTTTTAAGAATACCATTCATATTACTTTGAAACTAGAAAAAGCAACGTAAAAACAAGTTTATTCAAGTGTTTCAAATCTCATCCGAAAAGGTGGTGTACTAAATCCAAACGAAACGGGAATTCGGTATTTTCTCTACCGGTTCGTCGTGGATCGCGAATATACTTGAATACACTCGAGTATACATGGTCGTGCTTTAGAGGACCAACAAAACAAACGGCATTTCTCGTCGAGCTACGAAAATAGCTTCTCGATGATTCCTCGAAAACGTGAGTATCGCTTCGAGTACAGCCACTCGTTCATATTAGGCTTTTACCTTTAATAATTGAAATGAATAGGTTACGAACACAATGTGCTGAAGATTCAATATTTTCTTCAACAAGTCATTTCAAATTGTCAATACTTGAACAAGCTTCATTTTTTTTTCACTATTTAAACAATATTGATTACTGTAATTATTGTTTTAATTTATCTTTTATTTTCTTATGTTTTGTAAATACATCTCATTTGTTTCAAATATACATACAATTAATAAATACTTTTAATTAAAAATAATGCATATTAAATATAATAAACAAAATTTTGAAAGAGGAGAAAAATTTTTTGTAATAAATCATTTCAATAAAATAAAATTAATCGTAAGATTAACGATAAATTATTTATATTCTAAAACAAGAAAGGAAAATTTTATATTTACAATTATAATCGACATTGTAATTAACATTCATACAGATAATCACTTCGTTCAATATTGTTTCCATCAAGTATCCATTTGATTCACTTCAAGTGAATCGAATTCAAATAAGTTGATTAATATTTCTCAAATGTACATAATAAAATAGCTATTCTTCAAGAATTATTATATTAAACCAAAGGATATTCTCGAGGACTAGCTCCCATTCTTCATTAGCTTTTTTCTGAACATTTTTCTCAAACGAATGAAGATATGATTTCTTCGATGAGGTTCGTTCATAATCATTAAAGCTTATTACACAAACGGCGCGAATGTGAAGAGGTTTTATTCGAAGGGCGGACCAGCATCGACGATTCTCGTATTGTTCACCACTTCGCGCTTTAATTACGCGGCGCAATGAACTTCGTAACTGCTTTCCGGACTTCGACCACCCCCTATATTCCAATAACCGGCATACACACGCACAAATTTTCCTCTTTTTTTTCTCTTTCATTTTTTTCTTTTCTCTCTTTTTTTCGAGTATTTTCCTTATGCATATGTATATGTATAATGTAAATCGATTCTTCGTTCTGCTCGATTGACTATGGCATCGGGTTACTGCAACGTTGCGATAATAATACCTTCGCCAGTTCTAAAAACCGGAGCGCATCGATTTTTTTCAACATGTACGTTGGTCGTGATTACACATTTTATTTTCGAATGCAGATTTTTAGGATATATCGATTTACGTTTATGTATTATTGAACAACTATAGTTTTAAAATCAAAGTGATATCCGAAAGATTAAGATTAGGTTATGAGAAACTTGATAGAAAAATGATAAATGTTAATTAAATAATTAATAATTAATGATACTGAATTAATATTGTTTGGAAAACTAGTTTTGTATTGTTTGGAAAAAACAAATTTTATTTAATATATCTATCTATATCATAA
This sequence comes from Apis cerana, assembly GCF_029169275.1. Lineage (NCBI taxonomy): Eukaryota > Metazoa > Arthropoda > Insecta > Hymenoptera > Apidae > Apis > Apis cerana. The sequence continues at coordinate 5,409,298 of NC_083857.1, forward strand.
CCTATATTATATAAAATACTTTCAAAAGATAATATAAAAAGATAAATTAGTTACACATTTCAATGATATTTCTTATCTTGTTTGTAAATATAATCTATAAATTAAAACAAACATCTTTTACTTATTAGAGTTACTTATTCCAAAAAATTATTAGTAATATTAAAATATTTTCTTTGATTTTTAAAATGATTTTTAAAGATTTTTAAATATTTTTTTTATTTATTTATCATTTCTTTTATTATTAATAATATTTTTCATTCTAAGAAAAATTAAAAGATACTTTTATATTTACAATAAAAGATTATATGAAAAATAAACAAGGAAACTTAAAAATTTATATATTCATATGAGATTTTTATACTACAATTCGAAAATCTACATTTGAAAAAGCCAACAAGAAAACAATATTTAAAATTGAAATCATCAGCAGCCATTTTGAATATTAAACTTATCGAAGCAAAGAGAGATTGAGATTCGATCACTGGAAAAATTGTTTAATTTCTGGAATAATCACAAATAAAGATTCGAACTTCATCAATTTGTTGGAATATTTTCTTTTCCTAAAAAGATTTATAAAATAAAAAAAGATTTATAAATGATTTTATTATTATTTTTATTTTAAAATAAATATTTTAAATACGATATATTCTATAGCATAATTATCTGTCAATTATAATGGAAATATAAAAAAAAGAAGAGCATAAACAATAAAGCATAAAGTACAAAGAAGAAATAATAATATTATTGCTATCATATAATAATATTGCTATTATAAAAATAACATAAATTCTATCTATCTTAATTCTTATAAAATATAACAATTTTATTTTATATCATGATTTTACTATCTATTATTAACAATAGAAAGTTATTTCTTAATTATTTTTAATTAATTATTCAAATATCAAATCATTTACATATCAAATATCAAACGATAAAAAGTAAATACTCTGATGAAAACCTTCATAACTATGTTCAATCATAGTATTTAATCAATTTCACGAATCGGCTTTGTGTAATACAATTTAATTCAATTGGCGTGCCCAATAACGACTAATGCTTAACAATGTCTTAAATACATGAAAGTGGAAAACTGTTTAGTAAATAGAATAAAATGTAATGTTAAATCGACGAGGAATAAAAGAGGGAAAGGGAAACCTCAACGGGATAACTTATGTAATCCCATTGAGCTTCGTTTCGCAAAGCTTTGTACCGAAAGCTAGTTTGTATACCACGAACAAAGCTTTTTTGTTGATCTAGTTAATATCACTAGCATGCAGAAAGCACATAAAATAAAAGAAAGATTGCCACGTGGAATGCATGGTAAATATAGAGACGGTCGGGATAAATACAATAAAAACTATGTAGGTTTCTGAACTGGCTAATCGATATTTTACGATGATAGCCCTTAGTCGTCATGAGTATATTCGCGTGCACCTAACAAATTTTATTTACTAAGAAAAAAAAAAAGAAAAGATTTTATTCCTAATTTTTCCGCGAAATAATTAATGTGCACAACGCACGAAAATTCGAAGCATTTCTTTGAATTAAATTTTATTCCATAAAAGCGTAAATTGAGCACAAATAATATCGATTATTATTTTCCAATCTCTTCATTTTTCGATTGTTTATTTAATAATTTTGATAAATCATAAAAAATAATACATAGTGACGTAAATAATATTAAAATAATATTAAGTTATTAATAAATTATTTATTTTATTAAATTTTTTTGTTATATACGTCAATAATTTACAATTAAATGTATAAATATTTATGAAATTGATGTACTGAATATTGAATATTGATATATTGAATATAAATTTTGCAAATTGGAATAAATATCTGTTAATTTTGCAAAAATATTATATTGTAAATATCTGAATTTGAATTGAAAATTTGAGAAGAGAAAATATATTTTATTTTAAAAATTCATTCAAATTTATTTAAATAATTCATTACAATACTTTAACTTAAAATCATATTAGAAATGAAAGTTTATTTCATATTTAAATATATAGAAAATTATGTAAAAGAAATATACATATAATTTTCGTAAATTTTTTATCACATATTCATTGTAAATTGAAATATATTTGATCCAAAAATATAACATTAATTATATATGTTTTTATTTTTTATTAATTATATATATATAGTAATTTACGTAATTGAGAAATATCGATAACATAATAAGAAGAAAATATTTCATAAATGAAAAAATTTTTTTGTACGAAACCTTCATTATGAAAAACATATTTTTATCTATTTCATTTTTATTTATATAACTAAATTAAAAAATATATCAATCATTAATTGCGAGAAAATACGTTATAAAAAGAAAACATTCGAACGAAAGTTGTTGATGACAAAAGTTTTCGATCTCAAATATATACTACTATAAACAGCAATACGAACGATCAATATCAGTCATAAATCTCGAACATACAGAATTTTAACATTAAAATGATATAAAAAATATGTTGTGAGTAAACAAAAAATTAAATAACTTATTGAATGAAACGGAGAAACAGAGAAATTGAAACAATTTAAAAAAAAATTTCACCAGATAAATATAACCAAAAAATTTTCAAAGTATATCGTTTGTCATTTTCTCTAATAAAATTCATTTCCTAATAAAATTATTATAAAATAATGTGAAATACAAATTACCAGAAGGATCAAACAGGAAATTAAAGGTAAATCGTCAAGCAGGAAGTTGCAAAGGAATGAGGAACGTGCAGATGCCTAAGTTTGAATCAATACAATAAGTGGGCCAGGTAGGGGTGTATAAGATCGCCCGAGGAGACAGAGGAACAGCCGGGAATGTGGGACAGTTTCGATGCGTACAGAGGAACATGCGAAACGGAGCGATCAAAAGGCGCGGTTAATTTCGGATTTCTCATAATTTATATTCTTGTCAAAATAACTTCAATCTTGAAATATAAATGAAGAAAATCAAACAAATAATCTTTAACAATATCATGCAATCTGGAATATAATACTGAAATCTATATTATAAACTTAATATTATAATATTATTATTATAAAGTTAATAAAACTAAAATATTATAAAACTTTACAATATGAATAATTGATAATAAAATATTAACATTTATATTTCCAAAGTAATCCAAATATAAATCTTCAAATACATATCATAAAGTTAAGGATAAATATTAATTATTAAAAGAATTATATAATTTCTAACAATATATAATTGGATTATAAATCAATTTTAACGATTATATAATGATACTTCATTCCATGTTCTAAAAACTGTTAGTAATGATACCTGACAATGTGAATCAACTGAAAATAATGTTTTGGACCAATGCCGAGTAGAGGAAACAACGTGTGTCAGTGGAACATTGTTTAGGAGGGGAACAAATACTTCCTTTGCCAGATAGGATATATTTGCTGGGACAATGTCCGTTATATTACATTAGACGCATATAAAGTTAATCTTATTTGTCGAGGTTTATCGTTGCCGTTATAATATACCATAACGGTATTTTATAAATAAGATAATATTCTTTTTGCAGGTGCAACAAAATTAAAGTTCTAAAATCCGTAAAGTTCTGAAACCGTATTGGTACTATCGATTTTAATAACAAAATTGAAAAATAACCATTTTTTCAAATATTATTCTATTCTAATACAATTTAATATTCATATTTTTTAATTAATCACAAATAATCACAATTATCATTCATTTAAATCATTTTTCATGTATATTTCAAAATAAAATTCATTATCTGCAGTAAACTAATAAAATAATAAACGTTGATAATTTGATAATGATATTTGAATATAAAATAGAAAAATATTAAAAATTGTTACGAATTTCCTATTTTCTATGAAATTATATATATAATCTATTCATTAATCATAATACAAAAAAACGTACGAAATCATGCATGTAATCAATCAACATAGTTCGGAACGCCGTCACGAGACACGGTGATGTACCTAACCTGGCCTGCCGGTGTACATACCTTGGACGCTTTTGATGCGCGTGTCTCCAGGAAGGGTGAGAAGAAAAAAGTGCCGACGGTGTGGGGTCGCCGTCCCCGTGTCGACAAAGTTCCTTTCGTATCGTTATATCACATACGCGATGTCATCGGGATAACTGCTGTTCTGAGAAAGTCGTCTAAGTAGCGATGCAACGACACTTCTCGTGGCACTCGAGTGGCTATTGCTACTCTGAACACGGGACAAAACTGTCAAGAAAACTAAAGGCGTCGATTCTATGAATTGTTACAACAAATACAATTTATCCGAATATAATTTTCACACGAATATATAATAATATTGAGCCTGCTTCGAATGAAAGTTACTAAATTTTACCCAACACGAGAATCTTGCAGTAAACAAACTCAATGCAATCTCGACGTATTGTGCATCACGAGCCTCGCGGCCATCACTAATTTCAACTGGCACTGTTAGTGGCGCCATCGTCTCTTTAGACGGAAGAACAAGGAACTGGACCATTGCGCGCGCGATAGTCGCGAATAATGGCGAAATATGTGAGTACTATGTCATAGAAAATTAATATAAAAGATTTTTCTTATTTACTTTATTTTTATTTAAAAAATATTCACTCATAACAATATTTAGAAATACCTGATTTGATACACTGATTGAATTACAATATATAATTAAATAATAGTTTAATTGATCATTTTTCATGAATTCTTATTTTACGTAAATATACAAAGAAGAAATATATTTCATACAACAATGATTTGAAAGATATTTTTAGTATTATTGAGCAAGAAATTTGATACTTTAGTTATTAATTATTTTTTTTAAAGTTAAAAATTTTATTTTTTAAAATTGATAAAAATACTCATAAATTAGGGTCCTTTCTCATTGCCGCGAATATATTGTAAATAATTAGCACTTGAATAATTGCATAACTCGCAAAAGCCAGGTAATCCTTGGGGTCCAGGTGGTCCTCTCATCCCAGGAATACCTGTCGATAAACGAAACTAAAAATATCTGAAGAAGAATTTAAAAACATGTTTTTAACTTTTTTTTATACCTGGTCTGCCTGATTCTCCACGTTCTCCTTGCCTTCCAGGTAATCCAACGCCATCATTGCCAGGTGGTCCTATTAACATAAAATGCATTAAAAAAAAGAATGCTAAATTTATCAAGATAATGAAAGAAAAGAGTTCATGTATTACCAGACGGTCCTCTTGGACCCATAGGACCTTCTATACCAACACCTTCTGGACCTCTATCACCCTTTTCTCCCCGTTCACCAGGTGGACCTTGAGGTCCTATATGACCTTGTGGTCCTGGTAAACCAATAAAACCACGTTCCCCAGGTAAACCTGGAAGACCTGGATCACCTAAAAAATAATTTTCCATTATAAATTAATTCTAATTTTAAAGTAATAAAATGTATTATTAAGATATTTAATATTATAAGCATGCATTGCTAACTACTTATAAGTACATATAAATTAAATATATTATTTCCTTTTTCTAATTTTTTTAAGTTAATTTTAATACAATAAGGAATAATGGATTAAATTTAATTAATTAGGTTAGATTAAATCGCTATAAAAAGCATAAGAAGATAATAGAATTAGGATATTCCATCTCAAGTATCTACCTGGGATGCCCTGGGTTCCGGCTCGACCGGGACGGCCCTGTCGGGCCAACCCCGGCAACCCGGGTGGTCCTCGTAGACCTTCTGTTAGTTCTTTCAGCTTCTCTGTGACACATGCAGGATTCCATCGTCTTTATCGACGTACACAGCCATATGAGTTGTTAATCTCCGATCGATTGACTGTTAATCGAACGGACGTGCGTGTAGGTAAATAAATCATACATTGATGAATGTTGACTCTAACTACGGATGAAGGTGGAACTTCAAGCAATTTATGACAGAATAATGACGAATATCATTATGATACTTCAGAAATGCTAAGGATATTATTGTGCAATAACTATTCACTGTGGATTTTTGGGATTATTTTAAAAATGAAAAAAATAACAAAAATCCATAACAATATCACCATCACGTTCTATTGTTTTAAAATCGAATGCAGGCAAATTAAATTGATAATCCTTTTTTTCAGGGGTATACCTGGGCGACCTTGTGGACCAGGTGATCCAGGACGACCTGGACGGCCTCGGCCAGGTGGACCAGGTGGACCTTGTATCTGTGCTGCCATCTCAGTCATCTGCTCTATATACGTACAGCCGCAATAAAAGGAATAGTTATCTTTCTACTTTTGTTTTACGTAAACATTATACAAAGCCCAGCTCACATTATGTAAAAATATTTTTATTATTTCAACATTTTTATATTTTATACTTTTGTCATTATTTTGACATTTCTTATATAGACAATCAAATTCTTTATGAATTGTACCTATAATTATTCAATTTTATTATTTTAGATAATGATAATGATAATTTCCACCTTTTATTCTATTTTAATAAAATATCACTAATAAAATAAATAAATAGAGTAAGTATATGAAATAATATTTAAATATCCACCTCGTAATACACTGGCACATATATCTCGAATTTCTGAATCAGTAATACTCCGGCCTGGTGGTCCTTGAACTCCTGGTATTCCAGTTTGTCCCCTAATTCCTGGTGGTCCTTGAAGTCCTGGGGCTCCATTTTTTCCTGGTATTCCAGGTAATCCTATTTTACCTTCTGGACCTCTTTCTCCAGAAGGTCCTCTTTCACCTGGCTAATTTTTTATAAATATATGTACTTCGGAATTTTAGAATAATATTTAAATTCAAAAAATAATAAAATAGTTAAAAATAAACGAAATCTTTTATTCTGATTTAATAATTAAAATACTTACTAATCCTGGTGCACCTGGTAGACCTCTGGGTCCACTAACTCCTGGACTACCAATAGTTTCTAATACATTATTTGTACTTAACATGTCTGTAGTAGTTCCAGGTGAACCCGGTGGTCCAGGAGGTCCTGGAGGACCTGGTAAACCTGATCGTCCTGGAATACCAGCAACTCCAGGTAAACCTGGCGCACCCTAAAAAGTCGAAAAATCTTTTTTATTTTTATTTTTTAAATTTTAAAAATTAGATTATGAATGAAACATAGATATGATTTGTTTAATAACAACAAAAAGTTAAACTTACAATACTTCCAGGTAAACCACGTGGTCCGACAGACCCTTGTTCTCCTTGCTGACCTTTATCACCTTTATTTCCAGGTTGTCCATCGAGTCCTGGTAATCCTGGTTTTCCAATAGGGCCATCTATTCCTTGAGGACCTGGAGAACCTGGTTCTCCAGATAAACCCTAATGATAATTTAATTAAAATTTGCTTTATTATTTATATAATAAAAATTGAAACGAATTTCAATTAGTTATTAAAAAAGTAAATTCGACATTCAATTTAATATAGATTTACTTGTAATCCTGATGGTCCTGGAGAACCAGGAGGACCGTTTCTTCCTTGTAATCCTGGAAAACCCGGTGGACCAATAGGACCAGGTTCTCCTTTTATTCCTGGAAGACCGTCTTCTCCAGGTATTCCAGGAGAACCTTGAGGACCAGGTAGTCCTGGTACTATTGAACCAACTATTGAACCTGGTAAACCTAAATAAATAAATTTAATATATTAATAATTTATATAGAAAATATTAATTTTTAATTTAATTTACAAACCATCACGACCGGGTTCTCCAGCTTCTCCTTTTGCTCCTTGAATTCCAGGAGCGCCAATTTCACCTGGAGGACCTGGTAATCCCTGTGGACCCGGTATTCCAGGAAATCCTATTTCTCCTTTAAGACCTGGAAAACCAGGAAGTCCTGATTTTCCCTCTATTCCAGGAAATCCATTTTGACCTGGATAACCTTTTTCTCCTGCTTCACCTTAAATTAATATATATAATGATTGTGTATATAATTATTGATTTTTTAGAAAATTTAATTATAGTTTTTATTTAAAAAATTTACTTAATAATTTAATTTAAAAACAAGTATAAACGTTTTTTATAATTTTGCTTTTTAAAATTTTTTTAATAACTTGTTTTCAATTTATTATATATTTATTATATATTTTAAATTAAGTCACTTAATAATAAAAATTCTACAATTAATATATGTTAAGAGCTACTAGTCTCTTCTATTTTGAGAACATACATTTAGTGATTAATAAAAGCAATGGGTTTACGAGTATTGCAGCAGATTGCAACAAATTGATTTACAATCACTTTGAATAGCTGTATTTAGGTCGATGTCGATATATGACAATATATCGTTTTTGTGTCACTCGTCAGAAAATACTAGAATTATAACTTTTGATATTTGTTTTTAGATCAGTGATCAAATCAAAAAAAAAAAAATAATATAAAAGAAAGTAGTATAAAATCAAATTCTTAATATATTTTTAATGTCTAGATGATTTCCGTTATTTCATGATTGAAAAGATAATATTTATATTAAAATTATTATTTGATTAAAATTTATCCTTTAACTGTTGTGCTATTAAAATATTTTTAATCTATTTCTTTCTCAACTTATATTAATTTATTACTTTAACTTTATATATCAATTTATTTAAAAAACAAAATTATAAGTAATAAATATATATATAATTTTCTTTAATTCTTTTCTTATATTAATTTTTTAATAGCTTTTAAGAATAATTTTTTTATTTAATTTAAATTTAAAATTCATGTAACATAAATATGTATAACATCAAATTTATAATTTATATATTTTGTACAGATTTATAAGAAGAGAAAAGAAGAAGAAAGAGAGAAAATAGAATAAATGGAAATATGCTAGTTAGATAGTTGAAACCATTACTTGATTGCGACTCGACCTTTAAATATGAGACTATTGACATAGTTTATTGGAAGGAATCATTCCTTCAAAAGTGTCAATGATCTTTTGTAACATTAATTGTAATTAATGCATTAATTGATTTGAAGAAAATTCATTTATTATTCATTAACAACACTTTAAATCAAGAGACAATATATATAATATATATCATAACAAAAATATGAATAATTATTACCAAATTTTATTATAAATTTTATTATTAAATTTATTATTAAATTTTTTGGATAAAAAATTCCATATAAGCATTTCATGTTCACTGGCAGAATAATGTATTTAACGATGAATCACTATCGCGCACGTGGACAATGGACACCCACAATTCCACGCGATTTTCTAACAAGATTAAATTAGTTTACGCTACAGTTCAAGGATTACTTATCTGATAAATCCATGTAATCGTATTTAACACGAACAATTAACATTTGACACGACTACACTAATCTAAGAAAGAAACTTTTAAAAATAGATATTAAACCACTACCTTTTTGGCCTTGTTCTCCTTTATCGCCGCGATCCCCTTTCTCTCCTTTTGAACCATTTTGACCTGGATATCCTTGAGGACCTAGTAATCCTGTAAATCGTGATAGAGAATCGCGATAGTCGCTAATATTTCCTGGAGGTCCTGGATAACCTCGTGGTCCTGGAAGACCTTGATCTCCTTTCAATCCTGGAAATCCCATGTCACCCTGCAAAAAGCAAACTGTAAGCAAAATGTAAATACCTATTATATTTATATTACTTAAGAGTAAATTCAAAAAAATAATTAATCAAAATAACTAATCATAATATATAAATATAATGAATAAGCCCACTCTCTCTCCACGTTCTCCTTTTGGACCAGGTGGTCCAATAGGTCCAGAAGACCCCTTAGGACCTGGACTGCCAGTAAATCCTCGTGCACCAATAAACCCCTGCGGCCCCTAATAATTCCATAATAATTTATAATAAAACAAATCAATATATATCATATATTTTTATTATAAAAATATCATTATTTATTATTAAAATCTCACTATTTTGCCTTGTTCGCCAGGCGGTCCTTGTAAACCCGGATGTCCAGGTAAACCAGGTTGTCCAATTGGTCCAGGTGGCCCAGGTAATCCGGGTAGACCAGGTAAACCCTAAATAAATATATTTATATAATTATTTATATTAATTACATAATTATATAATTTAAAAGATAAATTTTAACTCCTATCTTAATCTTAAGAAATATATTCATTTTGATGCAACTTTATATATTATTAAGATTCTGTTAGACTTAGAATTCTTACTATTGCTTAAATCTATTTGATACAGATATTTGAAGTTAGAATACATGAATACTTATTTAATGAATTTATTTGAATATTCAAATATTTATTCAAAAATCCAAATGTCCATAAATACTGGAATTATTATTATTCTTTTTAACCAGATATCCGTGATATTCGATATAACTCTTTGTGAAATTTGAATATCCCGATTTGTGTCATTGTATTAAAAAAAATTAATTAGAGAAGATTTAATATTAAAAAATACGCTTTAAAGGGAAAATTATTTTATATTAATGTGCTATTTTGAAAGTATTAAATGTTGAATAGAAATCGGATGAAAATATTTAGCAATAAAGAAAAGAATTAACTTACATTAGTGCCATTAATTTCAGAAGATCTCTGTGGACAGATAATTTCACAGCTAAGTCTTCTCTGAGGTAATAAAGGGCTGCTAAGGCTCTTCTGCAATTACGTTAATTACAACCATGGGATCTTAATGGATTGCGAGGTTGTGTAAAATATATGTATAGACTTACCAGTAATTCCTCACAGGTCTCTCTCTCAGGTCTCGTAGGATCGCAATTTAAGACCATCCATTGTATATCGATCTAGAAATATATTTTCAAAAGGAAGCAAATATTATATTAAGAATAAAAAGAAAAAGCATTCGGATATTTAAAATATCTTTTATATTCTGTATTTTAAAATAATAGCTTAAAAGAAATTTACAAATTTTTTTTTAAAAAGAAAGAAAGTCTTAAAAAAGAAAAAAAAGATAGATATAATTTTCGCGCGAGTATTTATTGCATTAAATTTAATTCGACTTAATTATGATAATATTCTCATGATTATAATATTATATAGAAGTAACAATATCCAATATAATAATGAAAGAGGAAAAATATATAATTCTATTTAAATAAGATATTATAAATAAGATTAATGATTAGATACAATAATTAAGAAGATAATTAAGAAAAAATAATAAAAGTGCAATAAAATTCTATTAATCGAATAAATATTAACTTTAAAAATTTTATTATTTTCTTCACTGACTTCTTTTTTAATACTAATAATATTAACTGTCATATTTTGAACATTTGAACTTATAAAAAATTCATTATATTTTCGATCATTTCAATTAATTTATCAAATTCCACAAGCACATTTGAGTTTTGTATTTTTTTAATTAATAAAAAATAAATTAAGAGTGTATCATTATTTTACACTTTATGTTTATTAATTGATTATAAACTTATTTAAAAATCGATAATTTTAAAAACAAACTATTTACAGTTGTTTTATACAATTTTTTTTTCTTTCTCTGCGAGACTGTAATAATCATATTACAAGTTCGTTAAATTTTTCCGTACGCATTACACACTTTGACAATAATACTAAATCTAGCTTGTCCCAGTTATGTCTCAGCCTCGTTCATTATAAAGTGTTTATTAATTAAGTGTTCCTTAATTGCTGCATATAACGGATATACATGTATCTTATATGAACAAATGCGAGCAACCCCTATGGATGTGTCACACAATATTCTGTGAAATTTACGTATATTAATTTCAATTGTGCGTGTTTTCTGATTTTCATTAATAATTTGTTGGAATTAAAAGATCTAAAAAAGTGTTTCAACATTCTAGAAACATTTATTGCAACGTTTTACGAAACATCTGATTACATAAGAAAATATAATTATGAATGATATCGTGCTATCATTAATTGGCAAAAAATTGGCGATACAATAATATGTGATGATGATATATTGACAAAATGGCCAATAATTATATATTACAGATTATATAATCAATTGAAATTGATTAATGAGCTATCAACAATGCTAGTTATTTTATTTTCTATATATAATGTATATGCAATATCAAAAGTGAATAATCGAACTTACCGGTACAGTAAGCTTACTGAGCGACATCTTTGATATCGAAATTTCGCCATCCACTTTGATCGGACCCCATGGCTTCACATCTTGTGTGCCAACATATTCGCAATCGATATATATCACCAGCCTATCCTTGAAGGCTCCAATATCAATTTTGTGCCAATTCTTATCGAATATCTGTTCCAAAATATATGCCAATTTTGCATCAAGAAAAATATAAAATTTACAATAACAATATATGTTAATCTTCAATCTAATCTAATTTAATTATTTTCTTAAGAATGAAAGATTTAATAAATTTTTAAAATATTCTGCAACGCATCTTTGAAAATATATTTAAATATTTACATATATAACATCAACATTCTTATTTATATTTTATTAATAAATATATTATTGTTCCCTAATGTATTTTTTAAAAATAATTTGTTTAAAAATCATAATTAAAATATAAATGAGAATCATCCTATCTTTTAAAATAGAAAAAATTCGATCAAGGAAATGCAACTATTTTTTTGTTATTTGTTCAATTAATTATTAATTTTCGCGATTCATTAAAAACGTCGCAAAGATTAACGCTTCTTTGATAACTTAATAAATGTCACGAATGGTATTCTCATCAATTTTTTCGATTTGCGAGTACGGTCTTTCGCGTCTCATCGCTCTAAAAAACCTCCAAACTATTTCGCAGAATGCTTACTCAATGATCCATGACACGATTTCCACGCATCTCGATGAAGAGCATTTAATTTCTACGCCAACGCGTGATCTAGCGATTGATATTTGACAGGAAGCTCGAGTTTTCATGCGATAATGATGAAATCACGTTTTGAAATATCCACAATCGCTCGAGGCTTGCTTTAATCATTTCACAATCCGCCATGACATTTTTAAGAGACAGCTAGCATTAAATATGACATGATCTGATCAATTTGACAATCCTCGAGCTGATTAGTAGAGATGCTTTTAGTTTATGAATATTTTATCCTGCTTTGTTTAAAAAAAAACTGTTTAAACTTGCACAAAGTACTAAATTAGCTAATACAAAATTAGCTAATACACATTTTAAAATTTATACAAATATATATATATATATATATATTGTCTCAATGCCACATGCCGAAGATATACAAATTTTTCAATAAGAACGTGAAATGATTTTTTAATTTTCAAGTTCGATGATAAAATAATAAAACTGTTTTATAATAAAAATTAAATTGAAGTAAATACTTTCATTAAAAATATTTTAATAATTGAAATAATAAAGTGAATAATTAATTAATATTTTAAAACATATATCAAAAGATGATAGATACAAACGAAATATTAAAAAATAAATAAAAAGATAAATGTAGTATAAAAAAATCTGATAAAATGAATTGAAATTAAAATTTAAAAAATGTTTCCAATATTTTATAATATAAATTATTGATGAAATTTTCAATAAGACTTAAAAAAATTTACATTTTACTCACATGATCAGCTGAGAACGATATTATTTGCATTTCATCAGTTTGGCTTTTCACGAATAAATCCAAAGTTTGATCTTTTGGGTTTATTGCGATTAAAAATTGGGGCTCGTTTTCCATGTCGACGATTTTGATAATGTGCCAAGTATATTTCGATAGTTTTCTGGCTCTGAATGTGCAAACTACACTGAATTCTTCTGGCAATCCATTTGGAAATATATTTCTAAGAAACAATATAAAAAAGAATTTTATACAATAGATGATTAACCATCGAATCGATTATTTTTAGATCGTTAAAAAATAGATATCATACTTGGTTGGCAGGGTAATGTCAGTGTCTTTTTCCAATCTGTAGGCTGTTTGCATACGATTACTACCTCTTACTCGTGTTACACCAATATAATGTGTTTCCAAAAGATCCAATTTCAATTTACTGATAAAGTCAATTGTTTGAAGATCATCTTCACCCTGTTTGTAACCTTCGCATGGTCCATGTACGAAATCTGGGATAGTTTCCTCGCCGAAAATATATTCTATGAAAATTTTGTTAAATTACAAACAATTTCAGTTAAATGAATCAAGGCGGAAATAGACTGTAACGAAGACAAAGCGGTTTCATTTCTATTTCCGTTTCAATTTGTCTAAGTAAATCGTTTAATGAATAAGCATTAACCGATATCTCTACATTTGTTTGATTTCTAGAATTGATATTTTAAAGATTTCTCATAAATATATTAAAATTCTATATAAAAGGAATTATTAAAAATTCATTATTAGAAGTTATTTTTAAGATAAAAATGTTTAAAAATAGATAATTCATTTATAATTTCTTTTATGTTAAAAAATAATTATTAATAACAAAATATTATATAAGATATTCTTGTTTTAGATCATATAATATCATATAATGTAAATGATATAAATAATGTTTCTATGCGTTATAATGTTTATATATTATGTATTATCTGAATCATTATATGTGAAACTTCTAAATAAACAACTATTTTTATCTCTATTACATCTAACAATTGTCATATTGTGAAGACAATAATTATCTAATTAAAATAAAACAGTATAATTTATATTTTGTAAAATATTAAGAATACAACATTCTCAATACTGATAAAATAAATTTATTTTAATTTATAAAATAAATTTTAAGAAAAATAATCAAATAAAAAATGGAAAAAATAGGAAAATAAAATATTACAAAAAACAAATAAATTAATAAAAATAAAAATTAAAAAACTTACGTGTGAATTGTACAAATAGGAATATCCATACTGAGAAGTACATTCGCAGATCCAAATTGATTCTGTAATAAAAAACATTATTTTTAATATCATATTTTATATAAATATTTTATTTTTATTTTTAATTATTACTCATATATAAAAATATGGAATTTATTTTTCTATGTCAAAATATTCTATTAATAACCTTATTTATAAAACTCGAATTCTTCTATGATATTTTAAAAATAATTGAAGAAATAACTGAAAATAATTAAATAAAATTAAATTACTGAAGATTAAAACTACATGTTTGATATTACATAAAAGATATTTAAAATATTGTGATTACATAGATTATAATGAATTATTATGATGTATGAAACTGACATTGAAATTAAATAAAAAACATTAGTAATTATATTAATAACTTTTTAGATAAAAAATAATCATCGATCCTGCCAGGATTCGAACCTGGAATCTTCTGATCCGTAGTCAGACGCGTTATCCGTTGCGCCACAGGACCGCATTGATTACGAATTTTAGTTTTTATATTATAAAGAAAAAATAAATTATATTTTTAAAAACATTTATATATTTTATATTTCATATCATTTCTTTTTAACAAAATATATTAAAAACAATTTTACTTAAGAGTAAAATAATCGATAAAATTTTATTTTTTCATTAATATTAAATGTACTATATTTGTAATGATTTTTCACAAATAATTACAATAATTATAAGTACTATTATATATAGTTAATAAATAAATATAAAAAAAATAATTATTTCTTTACATAATATAAATTTATTATGTTTCATATTAATTTTTTATTCGTATTAATTTACTTATTTTGTAAAATAATTTAAACAAACTTCTGTAACTGTTATATATATATTCTGAATAATAAATATATGTTTAGTAAAACATATTTAATCCGACATAATATATTTCTAGTGATTATCAACAATGATAAAATCTCGTAGAATTTACATATACGTACATATTCTTTTAGAATACAATATAGATAAGTTTAATTGAATTAGAATAATTATAATTTTCATTATATAGATTTATTCATTATAATATAAAGTTATAAAATAATCATATATATATATGTGTGCATAATAAATATAGATTATAATAATATTAAAATTTCTTTAAGTTCTCTACATACATATGTATTTATTATCAAGTAACAAAAATAAATACATAATATAAATATACTACTTTAATAAAAACTATTTTTTTTTTTTGCATAAATAGAACTTTAATTGATAAACGTATTTAGTGTTCTGGATAGATTTATAGAAATACAAAAATAGGTAATAAATATAAAAGTATTTCTTATAATTTTTTTTTTTATTTTTATATACAATAATAATATATTATATCGAGCTGATTTATGTATTTCATCGGTAGTCAGTCAGTAACAATACTGCGTCAGAAATTCTTTTCCGTTACCGGCAAGATAAATACACTGTAGCCGGCTGCGATATGGTGTTAGTGAGGGCCACATGGAATAAAATGCAGACACGCATTGGTTGTGTTTTATACAACCTTGCTTCCTATTGGTTAAACCTCGTGGGTCTTATCGGATTACTTGACTATGACTACGTGGCGTTGCCATACTGCGATGTTGGGTCTACCAAAGTTTCAGTTTTCTGTGTTACGTTGAATTGAATTGAAGAGAAAAAGTAATACTATGCGTTTTCATTTTCTTACCTATTAGCTAGAAACGATTATTTTTATAATTATTATACTTAAAAAGTCAATTTATAATCATAATAGTGGGGATAGAATATGTATTTGGCAACATTGGGATTACGTCATCTGATGCAACTTTGTTTACTTATGTTGTTCATATATTTTGCAGATTTAATATTATTTCTTCATGTTGTTTGATAAAAGTTTTGTCTTTTTTCAATAATTTTATGTAATCTGGAAAAAAATCTTTATATTTGAAGTTTGAAGATCTATAATTTTTTCTTAAGTAAGTATTAAATTTTTTTGAAATATTTATTTAACATTTTGAAATATTTATTATGTAATAAAATAAAATGGAAGAAAAGAGATTTATTTAAAGAGCATTAAATATTTATATGAACAAAAATAGTATAAAAAATATTTTAAATCACTTAACATCAAAAAAGATAAAACAATTTTAATCATAATATATTTGTTATTAATTTTAATAAATATTTGCAAAATATGTATTTTTAATGAAAAAAAATATATAAAAAAATCACAATGTATTTTTTAATTACTTTTTTTTTGCAAAACATCAACCTTATTTACATGATTATTCAACAATAAATTATAAAGAATTTGATTTATATTTCTGTAAATCTTTCTATAATTAATATAACGAAAATATTATATAAATTTATTTTAAAAAATTATATGTTAAAGTTATATTAAAAATATAATATTAAAAGTGTATTTAAAATAAATTTAATATTAATATAATATATTAATTAATTTGATATTTAAATTTAATTTAAATTATATATCTTTATTATTTTAAATAAATAATATTTTCGATTTACTTATTTTGTACATAATAAACATTATTTTTATTATCTTATTTTTATCTTTATCTTTCAAATTAATAATTATAGTAATAAAATTATAATCAGATTATAAATAAGTATTTTAAATTGATAAATATAAAACCAAATATTAAAATATAAAATATTATTATAATAAACATTTATAATTCATATATTTATTATAGCTTGAAAAAATACATTTTGAAATATTATATTCACAAATATTATGAAAAATTAATTAACTTTATATGTAAACTTATTAGACACACTATATATGAACGTATATTACAAATAGCTATTATAGCTATTAAAATTATTATTTATAATAATATTCTATATATTTCTCAATTACTAGTAAAATAATATAAAATTTTTATAAATATATCATTTTATTATATTATTTATATCATTATAATTTGTAATATTTAAAAAAATCTCAATCTAGCATTTTCTATTAACAGGGATTCATGAATTTAGAAGATGGCGCCACATATACAACGGGACTACCACAGCATTGGAGATCCAAGTAGATACTCATTGAGGACATTCAGGCATGGTGAAAAACATTGTCTACAATCTCACAATTTTGACGTATCGAAAGTAAATGGAAAAGAAGATTTTTTTCGTTGTATGGGTCTTCAAATGAAAAGATATCAGTACAAATACAAAATGCCAAATAGTGATCATAAGGTTAAAAAAATTAATATTCCCACTGGTGTAACATTACGTGATTGCCGTGTTATTATCCTGGGGGCAACATGTGAATTATGCGGGAAGTGTTTTAAATGTAAAACAGATTTGAATATACATAATTCGTTAAAACATCAAAGACGTGAAAAAATTCATATAGCTATAAAAGGGACACAATGTAGTGAAAACGATATTGATGTGTGGGAAGAAATTCCAAAATCTTTAAATTATACAACAATTGAATCTAATAAAAATTTTATAACAAAACTACATAAAAAATTACATTTAACTTTAAAAATAGGAAAGGAAGTTATCTCTAAGATATCGGTAAAGCGGAAACATTTAAAAAGAAAGAAAATTAACATACATACACAAACTGAGCTACATTGTGAAAGTGAATTAATTACAGGTGAGAATGAGTATGAAAGTGTCGTTTCTCGTATCGATCCTTCTGTGTTCTGTAATAGTCCTTGTCTACGTTGCAACTCCTGTATACACGTGGTAGAAAGTTCGAATCGATATGTGGCTGGCAACATTGTAGCAGATAAGCAAGTAGTTTACGGAAACAGTATAATGCAAGAAGAAAATCATATTTCGAATAGACTATCATGTGCAACATGCACAAACGAAAAGTGTAGCGTTGTTCATGAATGCATTTCTTCGTCACATGTGAAATGTGATTATAATAAAACGAAAGATGAGCTACAAAATAATAATTTATCAGAAAGTACAGATATTTCGTCAAAACCAACTAGACAAACTTGTCTGCAAAATAAAAACGAAAATAAGAAAGAAACAGACATTAATGCAAATCAGATACAAAAAGATTTTATTATAAATGAGATAGAAAAATACGCATCTGAAAACTTACAGGATATTTCTAATAAAATACAAGTAATAGTACCATTAATTATGCCAATAATCGTGCCAAATACAAATGTTTCAAGTTCACCTATTAAATTAACAATACAATCAATGCCAATAGAACAAAAAGAACAACAGCAATCATTACAACCAGAAGAAGGACAACAATATTATCTTCAACAATCGCAAGAAAAACAAAAACAATCGCAACAATATTCACAGCTGCAACAAGATCAACAAATGAAACAAAAACAAGAACAATTTCAAGAACAGCAAAAACAATTGCAACAATGCTCACAACAACAAAATCAGCAAATGAAGCAAGAATCACAGCAATATTTACAACAAAATCAGCAAATGAAGCAAGAATCACAGCAACATTTGCAACAAAATCAGCAAATGAAGCAAGAACAACAAGATCAGCAAATGAAACAAGAACAACAACATTTGCAACAAGATCAGCAAATAAAACAAGAACAACAGCAATATCTCCAGAAACAATTGGAAGGACAACAAAGTCAGCATCAGCAACTACTACAAGAAAAGCAAATGAAGCAAGAACAACAGCAACATTTGCAACAAAACCAGCAAATGAAACAAGAACAACAGCAATATCTCCAGGAACAATTGCAAGAACAAAAAAGTCAGCATAAACAACTATTACAAGAACAGCAAATAAAGCAAGATCAGCAGCAATATCTACAGGAACAACAACAACTTAAGAAAATTTCTATTCTTACTATCAAAGACGATGTTAATAACGAAATAGAAGAAGTATTACGAATTGTTAGAGGACGTATCATTAATACAGAGATCAATCATGAATCACCAACTCGATTCGAACAAGAGATGTTGGTACAAGACGCCATTAGAGATATGAAGAGAATGGAAGCGCAAGGCTGGCACTTGCTAGAAAAGAAAATAAGCGGATCCATAATGAAAAAGAAACGGAATATAAAATCTAATATCAAATGTAGCAATGCAAACGATGAATATGCCAAAAGAAAGAAAAATATTGTAACTGAATCAAATACCGAATATAGAAATTTAAATAAAGAAAAATATATTTCAAATGTAAAGGAACATACGAAAATACAAAATAATAATAATGTGGTATCATTATGTGCATCGGATAATACAAAAGAAAATTTAATGACATGTAATGAAAATATCAATACAACATCTGAAATGTTACGACAATATAATATTAATTATTGCAATGATATATTCGAGATAAAGTACAATACGGAGAATATTCGAGAATCTATTAGCCGATTTCTTGCCCCATGTTCCGGTGGAATGGAAAATAGAAGTAATGTACCGGTCGTAATAGATCTAGTCAACGGTACCGATGAATAGTAATGAAAACGGAAATGATGCGTCCGATGAATAATGATAGAGCTTTATAAAAATGATATTAAAAAATGATAATGAATTCGTATATGAAACGAAAATGTTAAAATATATTTGTTATGAATAATTTTCTAATTTTTAATATTGATTTTAAAATACTTTTTTTCTGGTGTATCTGATTGAAGGAAATTGATTAAATGATTAAATATAAAAGATATTAAAAGATAATTTTTAGTAATAACATTGAGAAATTCTGAAAAATTTCTGATGACGAAATTGTTAAATGGAAATTTGTATAATAGTATACAAATATAAATATTGTATATTTTTTGTACAAATCATTTCCAATATGAATTTACAAAGAACAATATATCGTCAGTATTATTTCATCATAAAATATGAAATATATGAGATCTCGTTATTTATGAATAATAATGCCAATAGGATTTCAATTTTTAAAAAATCGAATATTTTAAGAATAATTCAAAGAATTGCTATTTTGAAATATTATAATATTTTAATTAATCTTTCCAAAATTTTTCTCAATCATAATTTAAATTATTATTAGTATAAATAATGATAAATAATCCTTTTAATAGTTAAATTTATCATTTTTATTTTTTATTTCCGTTTAGATCAGACATATATATATATATATATGTATTGATGTTGAATAAGTATGAGTGATATTTCTTAATAAGTATATAATTATACAGTTTAGCTGAATTTTGATTATTTCATTATCACATAGCTTTATTTTATCACTAAAAACAAAAAATTAGACGAAGGAGTAATATTAAAAAAGTAATACATTTTTTATCGTTTAAAAAAAAAGAAAAATATACATAAAAATGCATCCATAATAATAAACATACCGTCACTTGACATATCATCTTTTATTGATATAAACACATCGCAACGATAAATAATTAACATAGGTGAACTGGCTAAAAAACTACTTTCTTATGAATAAGTAATAGATCTGAAATATTTCAACAAATATATCAAAACATTTCGCAAAAATCATTATATCATTTGTTAATATCTATTCGTAAAAAATTTGAACAATTCGAAGGAATTATATAATATCTATTGATAATATCAAATTATATTAGCTGTTATTGCAATATATTTATATTAATAGTTATGTAATGGTCACATGTTTTTTAGGGACGCATATATTTAAATGAAATTCTATTTAATAATAATAATTTTGTTGTTTTTTTTTTTAATAATTTACATTACTTTTTCAATCTCTCCTAATCGATTTCTTGTTTTAATGATGAAATAAAACTACAGTAAAATTGAAACTGAGAAAACTGCATAATTATCATTTAATTGTTGTGTTCCATTCTATTGTACACGAATCACAACAATAATTACATTAGTAATTATTATTGCCAAATATTATAATACTGTAAAATGATATTACTTTTATATATTTATTATATTCTCTTGGAAAAAGAGAAATGAGATATGCTTTTTTTCTGTACAAATAATATCGTAAATAAGTGTAATAACCACTAAATCATTTTATATTATGTTACTGTTTAATGTGCGATATACATATATTAATAATTTTGTATTTTTTGTAATAAATGTTCTTAAAAAAAATTATTACACAATTATTTAATATATGACAATAAATATTTTTCAGAAATTTATGAAAAATGTTTTTAAAATTTCGGCATTCCAATTATATATGGAATTAACATTATGTGACTGATTTAAAGTGCCGAATATGATTCATTTTAACACATTTAAGAAAAAAAGTTTCCATAATCTATTATAAACTATAGATTATAGACATTAATCTTATATACAGATTAGATATAACAGTATTAAAAAAATGTTAAAAAATAAAAACGAATGATGCAATTCTTATTTTATACTTTATCGATGATCTTATCGAAAGAATTTGAATTTACAATTTGTTTATGCTTAACTCCTATTTTTAATAATTATTACATTCTCACGACATTTTAATATCATAAGAATTTTGTTTATCTTTACATCGAAATCGATACATTCGTAAATATCGAGAACAAAATGATTGATGATGACAGTTGAAATCAGCAATGCAAAGAACGTTAATTCAGACCAATAGAAAAATTTCATTATCATAATAATAACTAAAAAAAAAGTTATTATATAAAATAATAGTTAATGTTTTCTAAACTGATTAAATCAAGTTAATAATCTTTCTATTTTTCGAAATTCTTTCACATATGTCACATTGAAACAATTACAACGAAAGATATACTACTTTTAATTACGACATAGAAAACACGTAAAATATATTATCGATTAAATATGACATTATCGTTAAATACAACATTATTGAAATTAATATACGTATTGTGCAACTTATTTTTCGAAATAAACGTGTGATTAAAAAATTAGCAAGTGAAATCTTATTTATTTATCGACATTGTTATATACTAAAGAAAGAACAATATATCATAGTATATCTTGTTACAGAAACAATAGAGATAGTGATTTAAGATTTAGAAGCTAGAAATATTTCACCGTGACACAGTATAAGAGAAATGTAAATCAAACAACAACATACAATCAAATGACTAACAAGAATGTTGAATTGCAATGATAGTGAAGTTGAAGAATTCATATTTGTTGCAAGATCGTTGACATTCTTCTTTAAATTTTTTAAATTTTTTAATTAGTTTAATACATAAGAGAGGAAAATAAGAGATGTATTTAAAGGTCAGTTATAATTGAAAATGATTAAACATAAAAATATTGAAAATCTAATATCCTCAATTTAAAATCAAACCATTTGTGATAAAAAGAGATTTTTTTTTTATTGATTTTATAATAAATAACGAAAATAAATGGCAATAGTTTCTTTCTCATCAATTTTAATGATTTTGAAATATGTTGTAAAAGACATTATTTTGCAATTTCCGGTTTGCCGCAGAATATTAATTTCTCTCTCAAAAAATCTTAATAAACTTGAAATATATTATAAAGAATTTCATTTTTAATTCTTTCTATTACACAATCAATAATCGGTTTTAATTTTCGAATTATTCGCAAAAAACTTTTGTATACCATTGAATTCTACCTATAGGTATGCATCTGTGACAGAGTACGCATCACTATGCGACCGTCGCTTAAAGATGGCAACCATATGTATGTATAACGGGTGAGTTTATCAAAAATCTATTTCTTTATGAATTTAAACGAGATCTTCCTTAAGATTTTTTTGTGATATATATATATGATGTGTGTGTATATATATACATTTATATACAATGGAAAAACTAATTTAATTTATTGCAATTTAGATCCCTATTGTTTTATATTTTATTATCGTATATTCGAAATATTCAAAGCATCCATGCACCCGTTATATATAAATAGTTGAGAAATAGTATACCGTTGCATGTGCTTCTATGAATCATGAATATATAGATAAAATTCAAGATAATAATATCGAAAATTTTTTACAAATAATTCGAAAAGTAAGATAAATCGTCAATTGATGAAAGAAAAAAATTGTTCAAAACGATGTCTTTTACGATATATTTCAAGATCATTAAAATCGGTGAAGGAAAAATCAGATTTATCTTGGATATGTACATAATTTATATGTATATATAAATTACTTACTGATCTAATAATGAAAATTACATGTAAAACATTTGTGATTGTTATTGTAATTTAAAAATGAAAGAATCAAAGAAAGCCTTTCACAAAAAAAATTAAAAAAAAAAAGAAAAATAAAAGAATGTTATAAAATAGAGAATATTTTTAGAGACTAGATCGTGTCAGCAAAATGATTGAATTTCTCACGATCGTTAAACCTCTCGATACAAATAAGTGGTTCGTCAAAGTTTTAGCATGTGCGAGAGAGTCCACGTGTTACCGGCTTTTTCTGAAGAAGCTTCTTCCGGTCGTGTTAAAACGCGACGTAGCCGAAAATCTTTGGTTGGAGAACGTGTGCTTTCGATAATTGCTGCTCGATCAGCGGAAGTCAATAAATTGGCACATATAAATATATGTATATATCTATTTAATTTATGTCACACAATTATAATATTTAAGACACAATTAAAATTGTAAGACGAGTCAACGCATTGCACGACTGCCTGGCATGAACTGATAAGCCCTGGAGAACCGCATGGCTTGCCTCTCTCCATCTCCCTTCAAGGAGATTCGATCTTGCTTTCCATCTTCCATCATTGAGGAGAAGAGACAATTACTGTTGATCGTGAATTAGCATATGTATGTAGAGAAAGGAGTTTGTGCGTTTCATTGGAATTTCGATTTTATTCTTTTCATTTGTTTGTAACAGAAATTTCTGCTTTTATTATCTTATCAAAATCCTAATAATAGTAAAATTTATAAAATTTTGAAAAACAATTTTATTGAAAAAGTGTAATTTATTTGAGATAAAAAATATAATTGTATTGGAAAATAAAAAATAAAATATAGTTAAATTGACAAAAATATTTGATTTCAGAGAATAAATATGATGATTCTAAATTTATTTAGAACACACAATGATATTTGTTATTAACGTTATTATTTTAATTTTATTATATATATTACGTTTTGCTTTATATATAATATTAGTGGAGAAAGTAATTCTATGCCAAACCGCATAAATATAAACTTTCTTTGTGCAACAGAACCGTTGTGAAAAGCTGAATAATAATTAAACATACTTACACGTACTTGTAATCAGAAAGTTTCGATATCGAAGTGATATTAGGTTACCACTCTATGCGTAATCTTCTAATGAAAGTTATATTTATAAATATATCTTAAAATTTTTTATAAATCACTCTTAATTTACTTATTTTATAAAATATAAAAAATAATTATTTCATTATAACGTAGTTATATAGAAAATTTTCTATGAATTCATATAATTAAATATGAATTGAATTATCGAAATAAATAATTATTAGGAAATAAATTTTCAAAAAATTATCCTTTTTATTCCAAATATAAGAGCTTTAAGATTTATAATTGTAATTAAAAAACTTTTTCAAATTATTTATTTTGTACTTTCTCATTTTTTCTAGTAAGTATAACATAAAGAAAATAAAAATACATACCTTAATATTGAATATTTTCTTCTTTAAAGTTTTAATTTTTAAAGATTAACTTTTAAAAATACTTTTTAGTATAGTATAGGAAAATTTGTTTTAATCGATTCTATCTTTATACATGTTACATGCATTCGATATAATAAGACATTACATATTACAAGATATTTAAGTAAAAAGTGACAATAATATACGTATAGTATTATTACATATATATAATGTACGTATACATACGAGTATGAACAATCATAATGATTGACTTAAAACAAATATACCATAAATTGTTAACGAAACATTAGACAGATCTAAAACATCACATATCTGTTAATTTTCTTTGATAAAGATTTAAACAGGTGCTCGATAGAGGACAATTTACAATGATAAAACAACTAAAAATTAAAGATTAGGCGATGAAAGAAATTCTTTCAAAGAATACATTGCTTATAGCATGCTATAATATAACGTAGTTATATCAAGAATAAAAATTTAATCATTTTTTTCTTTCTTCACATGTACTTTTATATTTCTTAACTTACTAAATTGACTAAGGCATTCCTCAATCGTTAAACATAAATTTTCCTCATTCTTCTCCATATTAATTGTTAATTCGAGGAAAGAGAATAAACTTTCCAACTCATGGCATGGCCATGATTCTGTCACTTGAACAATTTTTCGAAGCAATTGTTCCATTTGAAAATCGGTCAATTTCTCATTGCTCGATGTCGATAAATTGAGTGGAGAATTTTTTATACGTTTCGACGATGGACCTTCACCTGATGCACTATTCTTTCTCTTAAGATTAATTTCTAAGTAAAAAATAAGATTTTTGTTTCTTTAGTTAAGAATAATCTTGTTTTTTAGTTAAGAAAATTGAAAATATTAGATTAATCGAGAAAGTCGTATCACTATTATATTAGATAATTAAGAAAAGTTTCATAATGGGAAAGAAAGATGCAAGAAATTATATTATATTCAAAAAATGAAAATAATAGAACTTTTCGATCAATCTATAATAATAAAAAACAATGTTAAAATATAGATATTAAATAATAATAATTTTATACTTGTCTTGGAATTGACCATCACATGAGCTGATCGTACACTACAAGGTTTATTACGAGCTCTAAGTTTACTTCTTCGAAAAGATACCATCTCTTCTATTATTATGCCAATGTTATTAATATTTTATGAGATTTTTTTAAATGAAGATATTGAAAATTTTATTTTACTCACGTGCTAAAGGATTTTCCATGATATCGGTTCGACCAGTTAATTTCCGTTTTCTTCCTTCTTTCGTTTTTCTTGAATTCATAATTTGTTCAAAATCCACTAGATAAATAATAAATTTATAATTAAATATTTTTGTTATATTTATAAAAAAAATTATAATAATATTTAATTTTTTAATATTTAAAATTATTTGATTTATAATTGATTTATAATGTATATTTAAATATATATATCATAAAATAGTATATTGAAATGGTGTAATAAAATATAATTAGC
Source organism: Apis cerana (assembly GCF_029169275.1). Taxonomy (NCBI): domain Eukaryota; kingdom Metazoa; phylum Arthropoda; class Insecta; order Hymenoptera; family Apidae; genus Apis; species Apis cerana. The sequence goes on from NC_083857.1 coordinate 5,436,063, forward strand.
TATATTAATAAAAGCCAATATTAATTTTTCTAAAAGTATATATTTTAGTAATTATAAAAATAAAAAATATTATACCTTGTGAAGAACTATTAGATTCGAAATCACACGCCGAATGAACAAACAATTGCTTGAAAAATAGTTCACGATGTTGCTCACGAGGAGATATAACTTCAAATATTTCACCTTGATATTCATCGAACAAGGAGACAATCTAAATTTAAATAATGAAAATGGAAAAAAATATCCAATTTAAATATGTTTATAATCGAAAAAAAAAATTAAGAATATTTTTTTTATGTTTCATTACTTTTAAATCATATTTTTTTTTAATTTTTAAAATTATTTTCATTTATAACCGCTATCTTATATTTTGCATTAATAATTGTTAAATTAATATCAATATCATTTAAAAATATAAATATATTTAAATTTATAATAAATTTAATATATAATTTTTCTTACATCTGCAGGTAAATCTTTTCGTGAACAATTAGCCGTAATCATGATTAACATATTGACCGATCGATCTAAACTCTGCATCAAAGATGTAAAAACAATACGTGCCGCTTCATCTACTAAGTCCCACCAGGTTAAAATATCAGGTATATAAATCAACGATGGTAAATTGCGTCGAGCCATCTTCATTTTCTATTATTTAATCGATTAAAACATGATTCAATAATAAAATTATAAATATAAATATTCAAATATTACAAAAAATAAATATCAACAAAAAAAATAATCATGTGAGACATTGAAACAAAAAAAAATTTAAATAAAAATTTGCTTATTCTTTTTCTTTTTTATGCAAATAATAAAATATAAAATTTCTATAAAATTCTATTTTAACATTAATAATTTTTCTATGATAATTTTATGTGATTACTTGAATCAAAGCTTCTTCTGCAGCTTTTCCTGTTTCTTCAAACAAAGTCGTAATATCTAACAAATGACAAGGTAAATGCTCTAAAGAGTGAAGTAATGCTGGTCCCAGATGACGAGTGTGAGAGTCATCGTCACCACACAATAAAATCCTAGGACAGCTGTTTGACCTCGATGCAGCTTTACCAGTGCTATAAAAAAAAAACTTTTAAAATTTTTTTATACTTTAAAAGACATTATGACTTATTAATTATTATTAATTTTAATTTCACAACTAAAAATTTGGTTTGCAATAATTTCGTCAAAGCACTTAAAAATCATAATTATATATTAATTTTTTACTTACATTACATTGTAGCAAAAATTTAAATTTATAATTTTATTAAATTTATATATAAAAAATTTAAACTAAACTTTCTGATAAACTTGTAAAATAATAAACTTTGCTAATAGATTTCTAAATAGAAATTATAAATTTTTTTTGTTTAAATTTAAATTTCTTTAACGAATATTTCATAAGAAATGTAGAAAATATGTAAAAATTTCTGCTTTATTACTTATTAAGTCGGACAATAATTCAATACTCACATGACGTTACAAGTTAACATTCCTGTTGGACAAAGAATTTCAAGCTGTGACAAAATGTATGATAAATTGTCTTGGAGTAATGGTTGAATTTTATACGATAAAGATTTAATTGGGGCGATTGAAACACGATGGGATGCTGGTAGAATATTTTGTTGTGCTTTCAGAAAATCTTGTTTCTCGACCTATTACAATATCAATTGTATTCAATATTATTTCATAAATATTATTTAAAAATAATCTATTTCAATTAACTTAAGAAATGAAATAATTATAATTTATATTAATTTTACATTATAGATAATTCTATGAAGATGTAATTTTTTTTAAAAATAGAATTATATCTAGATAGAAATATCTTAAATATTATCAAAATCATATATTTTATAAAATATTTTATAACTTCTATTTTTATAATTTATAATTTTTCAAATATTTTTACAATAACCACATTCTTTGATTATAAATATTACATAAATATTACAAGTATGTAACAACATTTTACCGCTATTGATAAATAAATATATTATATATTTTATTTTATGACATATAATATGTTAATAAGAATGTTTTAATCAATAAAAGATTGATTTAATCTGCAATAAGTATATATTTTTTGCTAATGATTATACTTCTTCATAAAAGATTTTTATGAAATATTATAATTATGATTATAATAAAAAAACTAGAATTACTATTATCAAAATATATCATGTATAGATAATAAAAATTAAAATAAAAATTAACATTAAATTTACTAAAGCTTTTTACAAAAGCATTTTTATGTTTTTATGTAATTACAAAATAATTACAAATAATTTAAATAATTATAAAAATAAAAAATCGAAATTTCAGCTTCTAATATTAAACTTTGCTATAAAAATATTGATCAATTAAACCTTTAAGTTTTGTATTAATAAATTAACATTATATAAATAGTTTTGCAAAAATTATTCTTATTTAAATTATTTAATAAAATCTTGTTCACATTACTTTAAGATGCCGCTCGTTAATTTGATATTTTGCTTTGGATGTATATATTTCCGGATAATTTCTTCGAACGCAGCACATTACCGCTTCGGCGCAAAGAGCTTGTAAATCACTTCCGCAAAATCCAACAGTTTTCGATGCAAGATACGCCAAAAATTTTTGTGGTGGTTTCTGTTTCCAACTTTTTATATGAACCTATTATCATTTTATCGTATCATTTTATCATATTATCATTTTTTATTTTTATTTTTAATAAATACTTTATTTTCAAAAATGAAAATTTAAAAAAAAACTTTTTGTAGTTAATACCGAGAGTATTTCTTTTCTCGCGGCATAACACGGCAACGGAAAATACAATTCTCTATCGAAACGGCCAGGTCTTCTTAAAGCTGGATCTATAGCGTCGATTCTATTCGTTGCTCCAATTACTATGATCTCTGAATTGTTCTCTAAGCCGTCCATCAAGGCCAAGAGAGTGGAGACAATGCTGGCGTGTACAAAGTCTTGGCGACTGGATCTTACTGGTGCTAGACCATCAACTTCGTCGAAAAAGATTATACAAGGTTTCGATTGCTGAGCCTGTAACATTGATGTAATATTATTAAATATAATATTGATGAATCTTATCTTTTTGAAATGCAAATTTTTATACATTATATATACATTTCTTAAAATGTGATTAATAAAATTAAAAACATTCTGGATAAAATTGTTATAAATATTAATTTCTTATATATAATTTACAAACATTTAAAATTTAAAATAAAATAGAAAATTTTTATAATGGAATGAATAATGTATATCGAACAGTAGAAGTAAATCGATAATAACTCTTTAAACAAAGATAAATATTTATTCATAATTTTCATTTTTAAAATTTTTAAAAAAATTTTTTAAAAATATTTTATCATTATAATTTTATAATCTATGTATTTTTAAATCTGTCATATTATATTTTTAATTTAAATAAATTTCAAATAAAACGAGAATTGATATTCATTTGATAAATTTTTCTCTCATTATTATTTCATATAACATGTAAGTTGAAAATCTCCCCTATTCAATTAATTATAAATAATTATAAATCAATGAATTACCTTTGTTAATAATTTTTAATTAATATCTTAAACAAAAGAAAATAAAATAGTTGTATTATTATTAACCAGGAAAAAAATCTTCTGAAGTTTTTTCTCGCTTTCGCCAACCCATTTGCTAAGACAATCGGAACCCTTGCGAGATATAAAAGAAACCTTCCGTTCAGCGTTACTGCATTCCACCGCTAAAGCACTAGCAACCAGAGTCTTTCCTGTGCCTACGAAACAGAGAATATCAATCGGGAATCTTGTTTCGAAAAATGTTTCGTTTTATTACGAACCGTAGAACGCTTTATTTTACCAGGAGGCCCATAAAAGAGCAAACCCCTCGGTGGTTTCAAGTTGAACTTCGCATAAATGTCACCGTATATAAGCGGAAATAGAACCGTTTCTTTCACTATGCGGATATGCTTCTCCAATCCTCCGATGCAAGAGAAATCCTTTGTGCAGGACATTTTTCGTGATGAAAATTACACCCAAACTTTTATTTCGCATACCCGACAAACGTATTCTCATTTAGGTATCACGATTTCGTATTTTTATAATTGATCCTTGAATTTTTATCCAATGAAATCCAATTCGACAACTTAAATCGTTAACCATATATATGCATCGTGTTTTTCTAAATATTTTACTGGAAATTTTATGCTGCGTTTGATGATTGATTCAAATCGATTCACGATGTAATTTTATTGTATTTTAAATGTTTCATTGATGCGATTATAGCGAAACATGCGAATCGTGTTCCTTTTTGGAGCAATGTTCGCGTAAATAATATATATAATAAATTATAAGATTTTCTTTAATAATATAGATATTACTTTTTGAAATTTAGTATCGTTTAAAAAAAAAGTCAATATAAAATATAAAAAAATGTTTATTTCAAAATGAATTATTTTTTATTATTTTATTATAAATATATATATTTAATAAAATATATAATTTACAATATATCATATTTATGTATTGTGATATTATTTAATTACAAAATACATGAAAGCAACATAAATAATTATAAAATTATATTTCTTTCATATTGTTATATAGCATGAATTAAAATGTTTAAAAAGAACGAATTAAATTTATTAAAGAATCACATGATTTTATTAAAATTATTTGTAAATTTTAAAAAATATGAATTTTTATTATAAAATAGGATATTAAAAAGGAAGACAAATAATTATATTATAAATTTCAATTTATTATGCTACAATAAATGACAATAAAACGTATTACCTGTATGGTAAAATAAATAAGGCAGTGTATACTCTCTTGCTTTGTTTCCTATATCTTCTACACATCTGCTCCATATACTGTCTGTCAAAGATCATATTGTACGAATAATTCAACAAAAGTTTTATTGAATTCGTAAGTCAATATGTTCTTTTACAAAAAACAGTATTACAATCTTTATTATTTGAATACTTTAGCAAAGTAATTATAGTTCAAACGGCAGTGGTTACGAGAACCTCTCGATTAATACAATGTACATATAGTTACATAGTTTTTTTTATCTTTTGCAATATTATTGGTAATACAGAGATGACAGTACATTAGAAAATAGCACCAGAAATTATTCTTGGAATAATTACATATTTTGGATTTCTTTATCATAAAATGGAATGTAAAATACATATATCAATGAAAACAGGAAAGTCACAATAATTCAATTAATGTTTTTTCTTTTATTAATCATCTTTTATTAATCTTTTATTAATTGTATATGTGATTTTTCTGTATCATTTACTATTTATTGAAGTTTACATTTGAATTTTTATCATTGAAATATTATACAACTTCTTTGGCAAATATCAGCGATATTTATTTGATGGATATATTTGAATTAAATAAAAACTTATTTGTGAATGCTACATATCGAATTATATAAAATTGATAAAAAATATCTGCATATAGACTATATCATTAAATAACAGAAATTTTAAACAAATTTTCATATCGCTGAAATTTTTATTAATTATTATTTTGAAAACTAGAAGCAATATTACAGCTTGTTTTTAGCATTAATTAAATTCCTTGCATTTTTAAGATAAATATTATAAATGATATTATGTAATGGTAACAACATTTTTGTTAACTTAATTTTTTTATCTATTTTAATATGAATCAATATTTATTCAGTTTTCATAATGTGGCACTAATTTGCATAATGTTGATTTTTCTTATTATAAATGGTGATGTACCTGAGCAAGAGAAAGTTTATTATTTTAATTATCATTTTTACTAAGTTTTGAAATATCTTGGTATTTTATTATATAATTAAATATAATAATTTGACTAAAAGTATTTTATAATCATTAAAATTTAAATTAATTTTAAATTATGCAGAAACTTAAACTAAAATTTATTAATTTCTTAATTCTCATAATATCATATTCATTTCATTTACTATGTTGTCAAAAAGTATTTCAAAATTTCAAAATTATTAACAAATACTTTTAAATTTTTTTACGTCAAGCATTTTTTTGCTCAATATATCTCAATTTTATACAAAACAATATTATATATATATATATATATGTATATATGGAACATTTTTATTATAATAAAACATAGAAATATATCTTCATATACAATATTAAATTAAATTATGAAAATTATCCGAATTTTTTTGAAAATTATCATTATTAAAAGTAAAATGAATTTCTTTAGTATGACATATCATTAATATAAATTATATGTATTCTCTATAAATTAATTATTTTAATCTTAATATATCATTCTAAAACATCAAGCATATATTAAAAAATTAAACATACATATAATTATTTTCATAATATTACATAAAAAATTATTTTATCTCAAAATTTGATATTTACATTATAAAAGATTATTTAATAGAATATTGAAAATTACTTTTCTAATTTAATTTGAATATAAAAAATAATACAAAAAAAAATAAATACTATGCAATGAGCATTTCTACAGTTCAGTCTTTTGATTTTTATATTCTAACAAATTTTAAGTATTTCAATTATAATTTCGTCAAACATAATTGTAATTTTCATCATAAATAAAAAATAATTTTTTTACATTTATTATTTATAATTTATATATTCGAAGATTTTGACTAATATAAAAATAATAAAATGCAAATTACCAATCTAATAATAACACAATTCTATAAATAACATTTTTTTAAGGATTTTATTTATTATATTATTTATTATATTATATGCTTGATTATAAGAATTATCATTAAATTCTTATAGTCCATCTTAACTTATAATATTTATTTAATATTTCTATTCCTAAATAATTGAAAGTAAATAAAGAAATTCATTTTTTTCTAACACATTATTCTTTTATATTTTAATAAAAAAAATATTATTTATATGACCAATAAGCAATAAATAATCAATAGGCAGAATCTTATTACTTGAACTCTAAAATACATCAAAATTTTTTTCCCATGTACAGCATTTGGTAACTATTCTTTCACAGTTATATAATAATCACAACCACTGTATGAATCTAGAATGTAAATTTTATGTTAAATATTTTCTATTTATACAGATACAGTATTCTTTGCATATACTTATGATTTTTACCGAGGTATTCAACATTTATTCAACAATTTTCAATTATATTCATTTTTATATTCATAATACAAAGGAGAGAAATAAAATTTATTTCTTCATTATTTCACTTATGGTTTAACTTTGGTCAAAATAAACTGACAAATATGTACTATATTTCAATTATAAATCACTCATAATACAAAATTAGTTTGAATATAATTATAGATTACTTATAATTGCATTCAATTATATCATACTAATTAAAGCAATAGTTTTAAATTTGAATAATGCTATATATAACATTAATAGCTATCAATGTATATAAAAATTATATTCATATTAGATATCATTAATTTTTACATATATATATTGATAAAAAGTTATTATATCAAATATTATTTTAAATAATTTACTACAAATCATTGTATTTATGCAAATATATTTCAATTAAAAATTATAAATTGAAATCTAGTACAAATTACTCCTAAAAATAAATTATGTACAAAGCCAAAAATAGTTATTTATGCAATATATAACATTGCTCATAAAAGGAATGTATTTACATATTTTTCACTTTATGAAATATTTTCATTGTTTTAATGATTAATTGAAACTAATACACAAAGTCATTGATATTATACAAATTTAAAACTTATATATTTTTATGTTGTGTGTGAGTATTATTTCATTAAATGATTTTTTTTTTAAAAATAGGGCACATGTGATTTCATAGTGGAACCATGTGTATCAAGATATGTCTATTTTTAAAGTACTTTATAAAAATTACCTAAAGAACTGTAAAAATCCAAAGTAATAACTGGCGCATATAATGAATCTATAATGTATTTTATCAAGATTTATCATGATCTTAGTATATTCATATACAAATAACTTGATATAATATACTGCCAAGTACCACATGTAAAAAACTATAGTTAAGTACATATTGTATTAAATTACCATCATCTTTGTATAACCATTATTTGCAAAATTTTGTTATTATGAATACCTTTTTGAGGCATAAAGTGCTATACACAAAAACGTAAAAACGTAAAATTATTTCACAAGTACCCCATTAAAATTATATTTATAAATTTTTTATATGATTTATAAAGAAAACAAATTATTTGTCATCTTCTAACTAATTTCTTATCTCTGACTTTTTAAATCAATTTTTTTGAAAATGTTAATAATAGCAAATAATTGCAATAATTGTAACTCACATAATTATTGAAATATCTAAATTTGATATCAAAATTTTTTACTAAGAGATATATCATCTCAGCTACTAATAATTATAGATAATGAAAGCCAATATAGTTATAATAATTTATCATTTTATATTTAGATACTGAGATAAATGTTTTAAATCCTTTTCTCTTAGTTTCACATACAACAATAATTTTTTGTTTTGTTATATGAACGTACAGTTATATTTCACCATGTCTTTAAAAACCGAAATTTAAATGTATTATTATTTCGGTTTTCCTTCATATCTTTCATTTATATTTGTATAATAATAATTACCCGTTCTTTAAACTTTACGCAGTAAAACAAAAAAAAACATACTATTTTAAATCATCATGTGATTTAACACTAATTAATAATCTTTGTTTAGTGTAAATGTACAAAAAATTTTTTATAATGATACTAAAAATAGTATGACTTATAACATGTCGGTCTGATTAGCGACATGATGAACTTTTTCATATGTTGTCTTGAATTCTTCAAATCTTTTCACTTCCTTGAGCAAGTCCTATACATATATTATAAAATATAAGATATTTTATACTATAAAAAAATTATATTATCTATATTATATAGCTTATATAGCTAATTAAAATATTATGAGTAAGAACATGATAAATAATATATTATGATAAATAATAATATTTAAATAATACAAACAAATAATAATTTGTGAGACTAAGAAATAATATAATAAATAATTATATAATAATGTATTTTGTGTATTTTACATTACAAAAAAATTATATTATTTACGTAACTCAATTAAAAAACAAACAACAGAATTCAATAAAAAGCAAATAATATAACAAATAATAATTTATGTGATATTATTTAAAAATTAATAATATATGTATAAAAAAAATGAATAAAAAATAAGCAATAAATTGTAAATTTAGTTGAATAAAACTTATTTACCTTTGGCAGTGATTTTCTATCGTAATTCTGAGCATATTTTCCTACACATCGACTCAGTTGTACATAAATGTCACATAATACTTCAACAGGAAAATCCTTTGTAACTTCAACAGTGATTTGCCATGCATTTTCTAATTCATTTTTATCTACTACAAGTTTCTCATTTTCTTCAAATCTGGCTGGACTAGAATCACTCTCAATAGCAAATGATAATTCATCTATACTTTCTCGTCTGGATGATGAATTAGATGCACTATTTTCTGCATTCTTTTCTTCTTCCATAAAACATATTTCCATATTTTCAATTTCATCAATATGCTGATCATTAATATTATTGCTTTGAATACCTTGCATATCTTTCGAACTTTCATTTTGTGAATCATTCTCAGAATCAGAATTATCAAACAAAGGTACATGACCATTTAAAACACTGTTTGCTTCAGTTTCAAATTCTTGAAATTTTTCTAAATCTATACTTGTTGTTTCATTAGTTAAACAAATTTTGTTATCAGATACAGTTACATTTTCTTCAAATGCGATTTTCTTCTTCTTATGAACTTTTTTCACATAGCCTCTTGCCCAAGCTGGTATTCGACGTTTCCTAGAATTATTATATCTTCTTCCATTTACAATCAGGGAATGACTAGGACTCGCATTGTCTTTTTTTACATCTATTCGTTCAGACGTAGGTTGTTCTATTTTAGATTGGCTTTTATCTTCCACTTCGTTGGTAGTCGCACTTTCAATAATTCTACGATTCTTTGAAATCTCACGACATTTATCCTCAAAATCGGAATCCAATTCTGCTTTTATTAACGCATATGCATTATCACGAAGGGAACATGCACGATGCCTTATTAATTTGTCAGCTGGATCTCTGTGAATATAATATTTATAATATATAGTATATATAATATATATAATATACAATATATACGTATATATTCGTAAAATATATTATTATCAATAAGCAACATTAACTATAATATGAGTGGCCTTCAATAATAATTAATATAATAATATAACTAATATTTATTTAACCAATAATGTATGTGTCATACAAATTGAAGGTCACTTTAACTACTGAGCAACAACAGCAACGGATAAACAGGAATATCTCAACTACCTCTTTAATATTCCAAGGGAAGGCCTATCACGTAAGCTGACATGAAAACATACAACATGAATGTCAGTATGAACTTTAACTTTATTATTTATATTTATACTTTTATATATAACAATAATAAAAAAATATATAAACTAATAAATATAAACAGTAATATAAAAAATATATATTAAATATTTTTATGAATTTTAAAGAATTTATGGAAAAGGGAAAAGGGAATGGAAGGGGAAAGAAAGAGAAAAATATAAATAAATAGGTAGATAGATAAACAGATAGATATAGATAGATAGATAGATAGATAGATAGATAGATAGACAGATAGACAGATAGATAGATAGATAGATATCTATCTATCTATCTATCTATCTATATATATATATATATATATAGAGAGAGAGAGAGAGAGAGAGAGCAAAGTAACAAAAAACTTATTAAATTAAATTAAATTAAATTAAAATATTTAAATAAATAAATAGATTAACTTCAAATTTATATATAAAATTTGAAGTTAAGGATTAAATAGTATATTATCTACTAACCTGTCAGGATTATATTCTAAAGCATTTTTACAAATGAGATCGATATCATCAAGAAAATCTCGAGCACAAAGATAACAGTGCATATCAATCTTTGTCATCATGGTTTCTAAATCCATAGGTTGTTTTATTATCATATTATAATCTGGTACTTCTTCTGTATCCACTGGTTTTGTAAACATGAAAAATCTATAATGCATTAATATCAATTATTATTTTTATAAATAAAAATTGTAATATAAAAATACTTACTGTCTATTCCTTGCAAGTTTTGCACAAATTTCTCTCAAGAAAATTCTCAATTCTCTTAATGAAATTTCTTCTTTTTCGTATATTATTTTTTTTTCTTCTTCTGTTAATTTCTTTGGTAAAGGATCTGGTGCTAAAGGAAGCTCTTCTAAAATTTCTATTTTATCATCTTTTATTTTTGGTAGTTTTAGGCTTTGAATCATGAAAATAGGTCGGAAGAATTTAGATCTTTGATCTTTTGTTGGTGTTTTCATAGAATAAACTTCATTTCGTAATTCACTAAATAGACTTTGAAGTTGAATAGGAAGATCTTGATATGTTCTATCACTTGTAGCTAAAATTAAAATAGGTAATGAAGGATCAAGTGCTGCAATACGACACAAAAAAACTGCTTTTACAGTTTCAGGTACAAGTGGCCACCATTGATCAATTGACCGAATATAAATTATGGACGGTACATTCCTGGCAGCTTCATTAAATACCTACATTATTTAAAATTATATGAGATATTTTAAATTATAATTTATTAATAATATATGTATTTTTTTTATTATTATTAGCTGACCTGTACACAGGTTTCTTCGGGAGATCGTCCACTTTCTGCAAAAAGAGTGCTAACATCTAATGTTTGAACTGGCAGATGTTCCATATGATATAATAATGCTTGTGCTAAATGTGGCCCTTGACCTTCAGATAAATTTCCACCAGAAATTAATAATCTTGGACGATGTATTCCTTTGGTAATTTTTACTCTAAATTATTTAATATAATATTAATCATTTAAAATAATATTAAATGAAAAAATTATATATAATATATAAACAATATATATAATATATATAAACAATTATAAAATGATTTTCTTAAAATTTTATTACTTTGCCATAGCAGGATTAATTCCTTGAGGAAATATTCCTTTTATTGAATTGACTAATTCTTCCAACAAAGGTCCTAATAATGGTTCCATGAAAGGTTTTAATTTTCTTCGAGCACAAGGAGATACTCTCTGTGATGATGGTACAAGAATTGAACTAGCTTGAAAAAAATCTCGTTTCTTCACCTACATAAAAATGTATTTAATTTTAGATTATGATTATTAGATTTATTATTAAATAAATATTTATAAATAATAATAATTTACTTCAACTCGTTCAGGATCTAAAAGTAATCTATTATTTGTCATATATATTTGAGGATAAGTTCTTCGCAATCCTTGCAAAACTGCTTCTGTGCATAAAGCTCTTAAGTCTGAACCACAATAACCTGTTGCTTTTTCGGCTAATATCTCTAACAATTGATCAGATGGAGGATTTTTCCATTTACTGACGTGAATTTTTAATATTTCTAGTCTTTCTTTCATAGCAGGCAATGGGAAAAACAATTCTCGATCAAAACGACCTGGTCTACGTAATGCTGGATCAATAGCATCTATTCTGTTTGTAGCTCCAATAACTATTACCTATTATTAAATAAACAAAATAAAAATTAATTAAAAGTATTTAAGAGTTTATAAAAACTTAAAAATACTGTTGAAAAAATAAAATATTTAACCTCTCCTCTATCACTGAGTCCATCCATAAGTGCTAAAAGGGTAGATACGATACTAGCATGGATTTGGTCCTGTTTCGTACTTCGAACAGGTGCAAGGCCATCTATTTCATCAAAAAATATTATGGACGGTTTCATTTGTTGAGCCTGCTCAAACAATAATCGCAACTGACGTTCAGATTCTCCGACCCATTTGGATAGACAATCTGCACCCTTTCTCATAAAGAATGACATTTTTTTACTGCCTTGACTACATTCATTTGCCAATGCTCTAGCTATTAATGTTTTACCAGTTCCTAATTTAAATAAATAAATAAATATTACAATATTACGTTATTTTATAAAATAAATACAATTGTAATAAATATATATAATATACCTGGTGGACCATGAAATAATACTCCTTTTGGTGGGGTAACGTGAAAACGTTCAAAAATATCTGGATACATCATAGGAAAAACTACCATTTCTTTAAGGCAGTGAATATGCGATTCTAAACCTCCAACATCATTAAATCTAATATTGGTATCTAAAGTAATTGGATTTATATCTGCTTTGCGATCAGGTGGTCCACCTTGAGGTATTGCTGATTGCCTAACAATAATGAATAATAATTTGTATGATTACTTTTAATAGAAACAAATTTTTTTTAAATTTTCTTTTACCTTGCTTTTTTACTTTTTTTCTTATCATAACGTTGAGGTTCTGAATCACTGGAATCACTAGAGCTTGTACTTTTGCTTCTATGTTTACGCCTCCTCATGGAATTACTAAGAACACTTCTAAGTGCTTTTATAGATCGCCGAACCGGTTCTACATTAGCTTGAAATCTATCTACAGCTGGTTTTTTCTGACGTAAACTATACTTTCTAGGACCAGGAGAGTCGGAAGATTCACTTAAATCACTATCTACTACAATAACAATAAATTATAAATAATACATAAGATATATTTAATTTTTAAAATACATGTTTATACTATAAATAAACTTCAAACCTGTAAGCTTCTTACCCCTTGGTAATTGCCGTTGTGCTGTTCTCCTAGTCCGTTTAATACGAGTATACATATCTTCGTAACCCTATAAGCAATATATTTATATATAATATTTATATATATATTCTAATAATATTTATACAATTCAATATTATTTTATTTAAAAATTTGTGCATCTTATTATTATTTCATATTAAAATTCTCTATCAAAAATAAAAATGACTATTTAAAATTATTACATCTTCATTTTCAGAATTATTTTCTGCTTTTTCACTTTCTTGTGAACTATCTTCATCAGCTTCTACACGTTCTACTTTAGATTTTACATCCTTTTCACCTAAATTTCCACCAAGTCTTGTAGCAGGTCCTTCTCTAAGTCTACTTGGGCTATCAGATTTTCTTGTTCTGCGTAGAAATTTTTTACAAAGATATATTTAATCAGATTTTAATTTTACAAATTATAAATTATATTAATAAATATTTACCTTGCATCTTTTTCTTCATTAGATTTACTTCTGGTTTCTATTTTATCTTTATGTTCTCTCTCTGTTCTTTCTTTAAGATCTCTAATATCTTTCTCTTGTTCTGTTTTTTCTCTAAGATCACGATCACCTCTTCCTCTAAGTTCTCTATTATTTTGTCTATCATGTTCTGTTCTTTCCCTAATATGTCTAGATGAATTTTTATTTGGAGGATGATTTTCACGTGACCTAAGAGGCATACGTTCCCTAACATCACGTTTTCTTTCAGGAACTTCATCCACCATTTCTTTATCAGATGAAGAACCATGTTGTTGAAACATAGGATAACCTTTTAATGTTTGTGTACCTAAAAATTATTATATTGACTTAATATATTATAATATTGAACGACATATTTAATATAATTTAAATTAATCTAAATTAATGAATATAAATTAGATATAAATTAAAATATCTTAAGATATATTTTACCTAAAATCCAACTAGTATTAAGATTATCATATGTTTGCATTCTATGACGTGTACTACGACGTACACTTAAGTTATTCATAGATATATGAGAAGTAGAATTTGAATGTGATCGCAAAGTACGTAAACTTTTAACCCTTCTGGCATTAGAGCCCAAGCTACTGCAGGCTTTTCTTGGAGAAAAAATATCCTCTTCTGTATCCATTGAATCCAATGCAGCATCATCATCTGACATTATCTATAATTATTAAAAATTATTATATTAATACAAAACTAATTATCACATTATTAACAAATATTAATTACATTAATATAAATATAAATATATTAATATAAATAAAATTTTATATAATAAAATAAAATTGCATCTTTAAATTTTAGTTGATTCAATCACATTATATATTAAATATGATATTAATAATATGAAATAATATTTAAAAAATTATATATAAATATAATATATATTAAAATTTATTTAATTAAAAAATTTATAAAAATAATAAAGCATATAAAGATCAAATATAAACATATCTGTAATAGAATATAATTTTATATATGATTGAATTTTATATATGAATTTTATATATTTATAAAATGAAAAAGAGGTTAACAAAATCAAAGAAATCAAAAAAATTTGACAATTAACACGTGTTTTTCGTATTTTTTATTGCTCTTTTTATAAAATGATACACCATCCATTTAAATACTTTTTTAGAAAATCAAGAAATATAAAATCATAGAGTATACAAATATGTAAAATGTTTTTTATAAACAAATTACAATAATTAATAATTAATCATACAAAATTTAAAATAAAAATATACATTGTCTATAATAATAATAAACAAAGTACCATGGAAGTAATTAGATTCGCCTTGAAATATATGAATTTTAACTTTTGCAAATATATATATTTAAAGTGCAATATTGTTTAATATTTCATAAAATAGATTACCTTCATCTGGCCAGTTCTTGCTGACAATTTGTACTTAATTTAAAAAGAAAACTTCTAATATCCGTCATATGCCTTAGGTAAAGCAACACTACTTTCTTGATCAAGTGCACGTAGCGCATGCACACTGAGCCTTCACAAAGGTCGTTTTATGATCGACTATCACTTAAAATTGTTACATTAAAAATATGAAAAATAAAGATATGCATGATATACACCAAAACTCATAAATTCGTTGTTACAATACAAAAGTTTCTGCCGGACTGATGGTTACAAAATTCGTATCGTAAACTATCATTGCATATGTGAACTCATACTGAAATTAGCTGTAAATGTATCCTATAGACCTAACCTAACTCACAATTTGCCAATTGTGATCACCTTTAAGTATATAATTCAAGAATACGATATTAGCGCACTCCTACATAAAAAGATGTAACTACGTATGATAAATTACGAAATACAGTATTTACTTAATTAATTTTTTAATTGTTATATTTGAATATTATATATTATTAGTATAATTTCGAAATTTATAAATCAAATGTTATATATATTTTCAATTTTATATATATTTTATTTGTACATGTATATATATATGATGTGTGTATATAATTTTTGAAACGATTATATTATAAAAATATTTTAGAATATTCATTTTAATCATTTAATAAATATTATATAAAATTGTTAATAAAATTTTATATAAAGTAATATAAAATATTTATTTAAAAATATATTTTAACACAACAAAATTAAAAATATATTTTAATTTTATTCATACATAATGGCAAACTTTATTATCATTTTCGTATCACTTACAACATTAGCAATTTAACGATTTGAGAATAAGTATAAACGAATATAACGAATATAAAATATGATATAGAAATAAAATAAACATGATATACAATTTCGCATGTTACGTATTCTGAAATACCGATTGTGCAAAGGAACTAGAAGTTAAAGCACAAAATAAGCATAGAATAAATCTAATATCTAATCACAGACTTCGATGATTTAGTATATTTTTATATAATTTCTATTACCATTCGTGTCAAATTCAATATTATCGATTAAGAATGGAATGAAACAACAGCGCTATTGGAATAAAAAAAATTAATGTTATTCTTGCAAGAACCTGTTGATAAAATGATGGCCGCACAATGAAATAGTTATTAGTAAAAGTCAAATCATATTTATATATTATTCACTAAACAGTTACTATTTGATACAAAAAACAATTTTTTCACGTAAGCATCGTTGAGAGAACACAATTGTAAATTCCCGATTGCGAATTTGTAAAAATTACTTAATAGAATTTTTAATATTAGAATTAGAATTTTAGAATTAATAATTAGCATTTTTTGACGTTATTTTTGTTTTTAATTAAATAAATAAAGAAAATAATAAAAAAATATTTATTTTAATCTTTTTTGAAAATCATATATATATATATATATATATATATATATATATATATATATATATATATATATGTCTAATATTAATATTCAATTCAATTAGATAAATTTAATAATAAACAGAAAAATCTTAAATAATTCCTTTATGAGATTAACTATACCAATTACACTTGAATTTTTTGAATTGAATGATAATCTAAAGAAAAAGTCAAACGTTTAATAATATATGTTTGATGTAATTAATAATACTTTTAAAGAATCATTATATTAATCAATTTATTAAGCAATTTAAATAAAGTAAAATTAAATAAATTATATAAGAAAAATTTTATTAATTAAATAATTTTTAATTATTAAAAATTAAAAATGAATTTTTGAATGAAGAAATTTTTATAAAATATATAAATTGTTATTTTATTTGTTTTTTATTCATCACTCAAGAATCTAATTCTCTAAATCTATTCTTTATATTTTTTATTTGTAATATTATTCTTTTTATAAATAAATAATTTAGTTTAATAAATTCGATCCATAAAAAACATTGAAAAATTTATTTATTTATTTTGTAATTTATTGAAATTTATTAATCAAATTAATCAAATTAATATAATATAATATTAATTATTTAAATAAAAAGTTAATATAGAACACTAAATTTTATAATAGAATACATATATCAAATATATTTTATATTTTTATATTAATTATATTTTATATTATATTTTATATATTATATATATTTTTAATATAATTTGAATTTCGTATAATATTTATAGAGAATTTCATATTGCATACAATAAAACGAGATGGTAATGGAAAGCGATAAAGCGGGATAATACTTTATTTAATATAAATTTGAATTGTTTAAAACTTAATAATTAATTAATATTTGTTACAAAATCAATTCTTTAAAAATATTTGATGAATATATTAACATCTTATATATTTTTTTGTATATATTTATTACATATTGTTTTACATATATTTATTATTAACTTATATTTTTTATTATATTTTATTATAATAAAATATAGTTTATATAATCTATATCTTTATATATTTTATATACTTATATAATACAAAAAAAATAATAAATTTAAATGTAAGTTATAATTTTATAATCTTGCATAATTTATTTTATCAAAATTAAAAGGAATGTTTTATTTGAAAAATATCTTATCCAATTTTTCTTAAATCATTTAGAATATTATATAATTTAAATTTTTTTTTCTATTATTCTATTATTCCAATAATATAATGTAATACTATAATATAATAATATATAATATAATATAATAAAAGATAAATGATAGTCTATTAATATAAAAGATATAATATATACATATTGTTATGAGAGCATAGTTTTCCAGAAACTTCATCAATATATACATTTTCAGAAGTAAATAAATAATATTTTAATTTCGATGAAAATATTATAGTAATATATTTTATTAGTAATATATTAGTAATATAGTAATATATTATTAAAATTGATATTTTATTAATATATTTCACTTTATTAATATATTTTGTATTATGTATATCTTTTGGCACATGAAGGCATTGTTTTATGTGTTTCTAATTTTACAATAATGTCTTGAATCCATGATATATGACAAGAAATTTGAGTAAATAAAGTATAAGAATAGCTATCACAAATCCTACTTCCTCCCACTATTTTTGTACCAACACTAAGACTAACAATGCCTTTTAAATACCACTGACCACGTTTTTCAAAGACTAATCCGCCACCGCTATCACCATCACAAACGGAAGAACCTACAATTTAAATATTATTTTATATATTTTAATATAAAATTAATATTATAATATATATATTATAAAATATTATAATATAATACGTATATATAATAATTATATAATTAATAAATATATAATTACATATAAATAGTATATAATTTATTCTAAAAAAAATTGTAATTTTTTCCTAACCATTTGCATAACCTGCGCAAAATTTATCATATGCTAGAACATATTTTGTTGAATCATTAGTAGTTGATTCGCATTGATGAAGAGGAACATATGGCAATCTAATTGTCTGTAAAATTTGACTAAATGGATTTAAAGCAGTTCTTCCAAATCCTGCAACTTTTCCTAAAATTCCTGTTCCTAAATAAATCTGATCATTCAAAATATCTAAACATATAGGAACTAAGAAAGATGAAAATATAAATGGTTCTGTAATTTCCAATATAGCTATGTCTGCAGCATAATTTCCTTCAAATCCAAGATAAGTGCAAACATTGTATATATTTTTCACCTAAAATATACATACATACAGATATAAGAACCAAAATATATTAATTGTTAAAATATTAAATATAAATACCTTTGCTTTTTTTACTATTTTTGTATCATGAAAAGGATTATCATATTCTCTAAAAATATTGCCTGTAATTATATCATAGTTTGAAGCATCATAAAATTTTTTATTATCATCATCATAAACACAATGTGCTGCTGTAATTAGAAGACTTTCATGTATAATAGTTGCACCACATATAAATTCTTTTGATGCAGTAGAATTCTTTGTTACATAGAGTGAAGCATGCCATGGAAATTCGGTAATTTGTGGTTGAGTTCCATTTACAATAAGTGTTTTAGATGATGGAATCGAAATACCACATGCTAAAACATACTTTCGAATTATTATACCATTAAAGATAATTTATTATTATTATTATTATTATTATATAAGTCACAGTAATAAATAATATTCAAAATATTAACAAATTTTTAATTTTATTGTAATATAATATACGTAATATATGTATATATAAAATTTATTTAATATACTATATATATATATAATATATATATATATATATATATATATATATATAAATAGTATTAAATATTAAAAAATGAATAATTTATTATAATATATCTAATATATATAATTATATATAAATTTGCAATTTATAATTATAATTATAATACATTTTTTGTTTAAATTAAGACAAAATAATTTTGGATATCAATTTATATATTAATTTAATTCATAAAATTATTTTTTATTATTTTTAATATTGTATTCACAAAAACTATTTAATGATTTATTTTTATATTTTTTTTATTTTTTATTTTCTATATCAAATCTAATATCAATATCTGGATCAGCAGTTTTGTTTTTATAAATATGAATGACAATTTTATCATTAAGAACTTCTATAAATGTAGAATTATTTTTTGTTACATCAGTTTGCAGTAAGACAGAAGAGTCATTACTATAAATAATTATTGTTAGCGGACCTGGAATGCATCGTATTGGTTCTGGTTCCCATTGACCATTATTATTACATCTAACCCTTGAAGATGATGTCAGTCTTGTATCTTCACGATAACCAGGAGAACATGTTAATCTTGCTATTGTTTGAGGTAAAGCAGGAACAAAACATGACACTGATCTATCATTATATTCACAATCAGCAAACATAGAAGATGATTGTAATTTTGTACAACGTATTTCTGTAATATATATAATACACAATATATATTTTATATTTTATTATTATTATTTAATATATATATATATTTTTTATTATTATTATTATTTAATATAATATAACTTTACAATATTTTTTCATACCTATACAAGCTGGAATAGTTAACCATTCACCTTGACTACAAAATGCAATAGCAGAATTGTTTAATTTATAACCAGAATGGCATGTATATACTAAATATGCACCTGATTCTAACCATGTACCTTGTTTAACATCACAATTCTCACATTGATAACCATCTTGTTTAGTACAACATTGTGACTTGTGTAATTTCCAATAACCATTTATTGGTTGTGGTGGTACAAGACAAGATTTAGAGTTAATTGTAATAGAAGATGGGGAAGTTGTTAAAATAGGAATTAACCCTGATGTAGTTGTTTCTTTGCATTGTCTAGAATATTCATCTGAACCATCTGCACAATTTTTAATTCCATTGCATTTTAAATCACCATCAATGCAGGCACCATAATCACAACGAAAAAAGAATTTAGGACAGCTATAAATATTTAAACCAGATATGTACATTAATTAATTGATAAATTAATTTTTTCAATATAAATATTTTTAATTATTATATAAATAAAATAAATTAATATTGTAATATAGTTAAATATTTAAACTTTAGATTTTTCCTTTTAATTATATACTACTTACTTGATTGAACTACATTGAATAATTGTTTCATCAGAATTATCTGTACAATCTGCTATGCCATCACATAAATTACTTTTAGCAATACATTGTCGATTATTACATTTAAATTGATCTTTTGCACATGATGTATTGAATGAATTGTTTATACAGTTAGGTAATGTTTCATCACTATTGTCAATACAGTCTTTTATTCCATTGCAAATTGCATCTCCATCTATACATGCACCATATGAACAACGAAATGCATAATCTGGACATGTAGCCATTTCTGGTTTATTACACTCTGTATATGTTTCATCAGATTCATCTTTACAATTTGCCTGTCCATCACATAATAATTCACTTGCTATACATTGTCCATCTTTACATTTGAATTTGTCTATTCTATTTAGAAATTAAGAAAGGAATTAACTTATCATTTTGCTATAAATTTGTTTCTTATTGAATATTAGTAATTAAATGAATTTATGAATGATATTTTATTAATAAAATAAATATATAGAAGAATATTGACTTACCCACATTGTGCATATCCATACTTTATCAAACCTATAAAATAAATATAAACTATTTTATTTTATTTAAATTTTTTTATCTTATTTTATAAGAATTTTACCATTTTATTTATTATTTTAAATCTATAATTTTCATTTTTACATTTTTATTATAAAATATCTATATTGTATGTTTTTTTAAAAGATTTGTTTAAAATAAAATAATACAAATTTTTTTACGAACCTATATATAATTTACAATTAAGATATAATAATTAATTTATTAGAATTTAATTTATTAGAATTAATTTATTAGATTAAAATTTATTAGAATTTAAGACCATTATTATAAATAGATTTTTAATATTATAAAAATTATAAATTTTTTAAATGAAAAATATAAATATAGAACAAATTAATATATATATATAATTTAATATAAAAAGAAGTAGAAAAAAAAATATAACGTAAAATTATCACATTTACCTGTAAAAATTAATCTTATATTCAAAATAATTCCTAAATATTTATAGATATATGTATAGTGATTTTAACATTATGCATGAATATACATATATACGCATGCATCCACCATATGTATATATATATATATATATATATATACAAAATAGATATAAATGTATTTTGATTTAATATAAATAATAAATATATTATTAAAAATTTATTAAATATTATTTAATATTATATCAAATATTACTTAATTAGCATGTTAATACATACTAATTAATATAAAAAATTTTATTATTAAATATCATTAATTATATATTAAATATTTCTAATTTAATATTAAATAAAAAGTTATAAATATAAGATTTTAGAAAATTACTTACTATATTTAGTTATTAAAATGATTGTAATTATTGTATTTTTCATAATATTAAAAAAAAATTGCAGAAAAAAGTAAGAACTTTTTTAGCTCTTTAATAACGATTAATGATCTTGAATCACTTTGGAATTACCAGATTGAAACAAGTGTCAGAAGTATTTATATCTGTCTACGTGCATGTTCGTGAAGGAAAATACGAAATGCGAATACATATTATCTGAAGGTAATACATAAAAGCGAGATAGAAATAATGTATATTTTATACTATTTGATAGATAATATAAAAAATAACAAAATGTTTTATAAACATAAAAATGATAAAATGAATATCTTATATTAATTTAAAATTTTTTAAAGATATAATATCAAATTTTAAGACATAATTGTATAAATTAAGGTACTTATTAATAAATATATTTAATATATTTTTAATAAAGAAATACAATGATCTTAATATATATGATAATATATATATATATACATATATATATATATATATTACATTATGCTATAGTTATAGTTCTTTAAATGCAAATCTTTTTGGTGTCAGAAATGATGCCAACCAATATAATATTCTATAATAGACTGGTTAAGGTAAATATTTTTTAATAAAGTATTCTGTATTAAAATAAATTAAAATAAAATATATATAATAAATTATGTAATAATTATTAAATTATATATAATATATTTATATATATATTATATATAATAATTTATATATAATAAATTATGTAATAAATGATTATATATCATATTATATATATATATATATATATATATGAAAAGGATACATTTTATCTGATATTTCTGTATCTACTATATATTTTAAAATATATTCTTTATAAAATTTTTCAATTTCTTCATTACATCCATTCCAATCTAACATTTCATGAAATCCATCTTTTCCAAATCTTTCATTATAATATGTATAATGTACCTAAAAAATTCTAATTTAATAACTTTATATTTGAAAATATATACAAGGTATTCCAAAAATGTTGGAACATTTTCCTAGAGATTTCTGAAGTAATCTCAAGCAACATTTTTCTTTGCAAAAGCTTTTATTATCGCTTTATTATTAATCAAAAATATTAGTCAATCATAGATTACATAGTCTAGTCGAGCTACGACAATAATGTTGGCTATGCACTGCTGACTGAATACAAATAAGTCTAAATAACATATTTCGAATAAAATATTGAATATAACAAAAATTTTTTATCGATAAAAAATTATATCGAATTATATCACAAAGAATGAATAAATAAATAAATAATATTTAACATATTTTCTTTGAGATATATTGCTTGTTCGACCGGCGGTACATAATTAATATTATAATTCGTCTAATCTATGCGCTTCGTGATTGGCCAATATTTTTTATTAATATTTCATTAATAAACGAAAATTATTGCAAAGGAAAATGCTTGAAATTATCTTAGGAATTAATTTATGGATATTCTAACATTTTTGAGATATATTGTATATATACACATTATTTTATACACATATTAAAACATTAAAATCTTACAAAATGTAAACTCAGTCCTAAACCTGGTGCAATAGGAATGTCAACTTTTTCTAATGAAAATGCATCTTTGACAAAATCGATTGTTATAATATTTCTACAAATCCCTATTATTAAAGATATCATTTTTCTAATTTGATGTAACATAAAACTTTGTCCTTGCACTTCTAATACTGCAAATTCCATATTATTTGAAATAAATGTTTCAATACAACGAAAATAAACTATATAACGTTTGGCTCTTGGATCCATTGGTCTTCTAAAAATTAAATAATACATATAAAAATGTAATAAAGAAATAACATATTGAAGAAATAACAAAAATTAAATAACATATAAAGTTATATTATATAAAATAACTTACATTTTTGATGTAAAATTGTGGAAATTATGTGTACCCTCAAATAATTTTAAAATTTCATTTAACTTATCAAGCATATCTGAAGTTAATCGAAATTCATTATATGGTTTTCCATCTATCATAGAAAGTTTTTCAAGTCGTTTCTCTTCATCTATTTCTTCTTCTTTGTCCATTTGTAAGAAACTTGGATCTTCCGAAGCCAAAGCAAATGTAGGAAGAACATATCTATATGTTCTTGCATCACATTTATTTTTGCTATTAAAATTTCTTGTTACTCTCTTTATATCAAATACTTTGATATCCTTTGGAAGATGTTTATTTATGTCTTCTTTATTTACATGATTAGCTATAAATGATTATGAAATTATTATTTAAGTTTTTTCAAGATTACAATTTAATTATTATGAAACAAATAATATAATACTTACGCAACTGTAAAGAAACAATTTGTCTAACTGCTGATACACCTTTATCTGTACGGGCAGCTCTTTGAAATTTAATTTCTCTTAAGTCTTCAAATTGATTCTTTGTAATAAAATCTGCTTTTAACAAAGCAGATAATAAACTTTCTTCAATAGTTTTTGTACCACGATTAATTTGCATACCAGAATAATTTCTACCAAGATAACCTAATACTATCACAAACTTTTTTCTTTTAATATTATTTTTCTTTTCTGCTATATCTAACTTTGGTGCTTTTGCTACAATTTCAGAACTTTCATCAATAATTTGTCTTTTATTTGTTTCTTCAACATTCTCATTTTGTTTATTGGTTTCTATTGACATATTTTTATAAAAAATATTGTCTAAAATATATATAATTAATATAATGACAGATAAAATTAATTAATTAAATAGATTTATAAATACATTTATAATATAATACAATATAAATTATATTTACATTTGTAATAATAATTACAAAAATAGATTTTTATTTATTATTAATATTAAACTTAATATTTATCATTTATAACTTATTGTATTAATTCTTATCTATTTTTTATATATATATTTATATATTTATAATATAAATAAATAAATATGAATATATATATATATATTTTTAATTTTTTTTATAGATGTTATGACATGTTATATGGTATATTAAACTTACCGTATTGAAATCTTATAAAACGGAAAAAAGTTAAATTATTTTTATTATATCTTCTAATGTAAAACATTTAAATTATTAAAAAATTTTATGAATTTTATAATATATAAAATCTTTTTAATTGAATGTTTTATAAGTATTATATATATTTTTGAAATACATGTAATATAACCTACAAATAAAATATTTATTTACATAATTATTTGTACTATATACTATATAAATATATGTTCACAAGTATTATAAATATAATATAATTTATAGGCATTACTATTATTATTATTATTATTAATTATTATCTAATTATTATTATTAATAATGTAAAAATAATATATTTATAATTATTTTAATCATATATTATATATCATGAGAAAGCAGTGTTGCTAATAGAAATGTTAATGATTGGATTTAATAAAATTCTTATGCTCACTATTCTAAATTATAGATAATATATCAAATATTCAGATTTTTGCATAATTGATATTTCAGAATATAACAAAAAATCCCAATGTTATGTCTATTTTATATATTTCCATTTATTTTGCCTGATACTCATCTTACTTTTCTTTCACTTGTTATCCTTTTCTACAAAATATAAAAAATTTCGAATTCTGATTAAATTATATATGGATTAAAAATATACTTTTCAAAGTTGAACTAGAACATTTTATAATTAATTATAAATTCATTAACAATATTATGGCAAAAAAATTGCAAAAATTAATTATATTCTTTAAAGATTAAAATAAAAATTTATTAATTTTTATTTTTTTTTAGATTAAATCTACAAAAATTCCGTTTTGATGAAATAATAAAATTATTTTCTCTAAGATATTTTGAATTACATTTTGCAAGCTATACTATAATCATTAATTGAATATGCATTCTTTTCCTAAAACAAAAGATACTTAAATCGATTATTTATCATAAAATGTGATAAAATAAAAGATAAATTATGAATAATATGCATATTTTTTAAAAAAAGTTTTTCAATTTAAATAAATGATATAAATGATGATGTGGAACCATTATTTCAATTATTTTTCAAAATTAATTTATATAAATATAATCATTTATAAAATACAACATTTCAAATATGTTTATAAGATATTCTTCATTATTCTAGATATTTATTCATTTTTTCTAAAGATATTTGCTTTATTTTTTATAATTCTATAATTGAAATTTCAATTGCATTTATTATTAATATTGCAATTTAATATTGTGCTGAATCACGATCAAATATTGAGAATAACATTAAAATGATAAGGAAATTTTAGATTAGGATTCTATAATGAAATTAGAATAAGTTACTATACTGGCCTTTTAACTATATGAAAATTTCTCAAATATTTTTATTCATAAATTTGAAATAGTTCGTTATATATGTAAATAAAATAGAATATAAAAATTAAATGTTTTTAATCATCTTAATTCTTTATAGATTATCAAGATTAATGACTTTCGTATATATATATAAATATATAATTATTTTTTAAAGAATAATACATATAGTAAATAAACAAATAATGTAAAGAAATTAATTATTTCGAAACATAAAATATAAAATTTTATATTGTGATAGATTTATATTATATTTGTAATTGCAATATATATATATATAAACTGTCAAATAACCGTAATATATACTAAACACCATAAAGTTTGGATTTAACTGTACACTTCGTTTGAAATTATTATAAATGAAACGTATCCATTTATACATTAATAAATAATATATTTGTTTTTTATTATAAAATATTTTTTAATAAATTAAATATATAATAGATTTTCTAAAAAAGAATAAAGATAATAAATAAAATATGACAGAAAAATTACGAAGATATGAGAAAATTGATTTTTTAGGAGAAGGACAGGTTAGTGAAAATTTAATTACATTTCTTTTTAATATTATACAAATATTTATATTAAATTTCATTTTAGTTTGCGACTGTGTATAAGGCTAAAGATGTCGAAACGTCTAAGATTGTTGCTGTGAAAAAGGTTCTTTATTGAAATATATTTGTATATAAATCAAGCATTAGGTTTTGAAATATTTTTAATAATAATTTCAGATTAAAGTTGGAAGTCGTGCAGAAGCTAGAGATGGTATAAATAGGACTGCATTACGAGAAATTAAATTATTACAAGAATTAAAACATGATAATGTGATAGGTTTATTAGGTAGAATCATATATATATATATATATATATGATATCATATATAAGGATTTATATTATGTAATCAATATATCATAATATTGATATTTTAGATGTTTTTGGTCACAAGTCAAATGTTTCTTTAGTATTTGACTTTATGGATACAGATTTGGAAATAATAATAAAAGATAGCAACATAGTATTAACAGCTGCAAACATTAAAGCATATATGATTCAAACTTTACAAGGTTTAGATTATTTACATTATAATTGGATACTTCACAGGGATTTAAAACCAAATAATTTACTTGTTAATGCTGAGGGTGTTTTAAAAATTGGTGATTTTGGTTTGGCTAAATTTTTTGGTTCACCTAATCGAATAAATACCCATCAAGTAGTAACAAGATGGTATAGAGCACCTGAATTATTATATGGTGCAAGATTATATGGAACTGGAATTGATATGTGGGCAGTTGGTTGTATATTAGCAGAACTTTTATTACGTGTACCATTTTTACCTGGAGAATCAGATTTGGATCAGCTTACTAGAATATTTCAAGTATTATCTTTATTACTATTTAAATGAAATTATTATTATTATATTATTTTGATATATCTATATGCATGATTTTCAGACATTAGGAACTCCCACTGAAGAAACATGGCCAGGAATGACTGAATTACCAGATTTTATTCAATTTAAACCTTTTCCTGGTACACCATTAAAACATATATTTACTGCAGCTGGTGATGATCTCTTAGATTTAATTGCTAGTTTGTTAAATGTAAATCCTTTGGAAAGGTGTACATGTGATCAAGCTCTCCAAATGCCATACTTTAGTAATAAGCCAGCACCAACTCCTGGACTTAGATTACCTCTTCCTACTTCTGTAAAACGTCAACCTGAAGAAAAACCTAGTCTAAAAAGAAAATTATTGGAATCAATGGATGGTGCTTCGCTTGCAAAAAGATTACAATTTTAATTATAAATTTAACTAGAATTAATAGTATAAATTTTTATAAAAGATAACTTGTTGTTATTGTTTTCCTTATTAATTTTAGAATGAATTATCAATATTATATGATAATTTAACATTAAATGAAATATAGATTAATTTAATTGGTGTAAATGCATATATAAATAAACTTAAATCGTAAGATATATTAGATAGATATTTACAGTGTATTATTGTTATAATATGCGATATATAATTAATAACAATTTTGTCACAAAATCATATATATAATTAAAATCAAATAATTTTATAAACATTAATTTTATATATTAAAAATATTACATGTACCGAAATATATTGCTTGTATAAAAAATTAAAATAAAATGGAAATGTTATAGGTTAAAATAATAATACATATATTTGAAAAATACAACATTATGCTGCATTATTTTTATTAACTTAAAAACTAATAAGAAATGTTTGATACGTGAACAATTTCGTAATTTGTGGGTCAATTTTAATAGTATAAAGAAAAAACTTGTTGATAAATAAAATTAATCGTATTTCGCAGCGTTCTCCATAGCAAGATTAATTATTTCTGTTTCATAAGTACAAACATTAGATTTTACCAGATCTTTTTCTATTTGTTTATGTTTTTATTCGACGATGTTCTATTATTTTCTTTTTCAAGAAAAGTATAAATAATATTTTTTCAATATTTCCTCTTTATAAATAAAAAGGATATATTTATAATTTTTTTAAATTTTATAATTTTGCATTGTTCATCTGTGATGAACTTGCAAATAGTTTTTTACGAGTACCGCTCACGACTGTTTTTATTGTTTTAATTAATTTCTAACTATCCGTGCATGATTTTAATATACATGTATCTATTACACATACAATCTATTCAATACTGATGGGTAACAAAACATAATACAATTTTGTAAAGATGCAAATTGTACATATCTTATATTAATGTATATATTAACATAAGTTGGCTATTTTTGAAATTGATGAGAAAGTGTTTCACATTAAAATTATATTATAAGAATAAAGTGAATTTCGTTATTTTAATATATTACATAAAGCTGTAACAAAATTTGTTGTACTGTACATATAATTACATTGAAAGCATAAATTAAGACGACGTGTGTATTTAAATACTGAAGCAACATTTAATGTTTTTTTTTTTACATGTTTTTGTTAGATTTTGATATATAAACGAATTCTATACATATAAATAAAATGTGATCATTTTTTAAGATGTATTAGAGGATTACCACGTTCAATATACATGACATAAATAATAGAATTAAACATTAACATTATAATAGAATTTTATATAATATATCAGATTTTCAATTTAATTTTTGAAATATTAAAAAAATTATAAATGCATAGATTAAATAAATTGATGTTTTCAAACATAAGTAATCTCCTAAAACATCTTAGAATATATAAATGATAAATTCATTTTAACATGTGATACTGTGGTCCCTCTTACTCAGACTGAACTATAATAATTATATAACATTCTTTGTAATATATAATAAGTGAATAATTTTGTTTATAATTTTGTTTTGAATATATATTAATATGCCAGATTCATGATAATAAGAAGAAACAAAAAGTCATTTTCAGTATCATTTAACATAAAAATGCAAAGATAATTTTGAAAATAAATAAAAATTGAAATAGTATCATAATATATATTTTATAAGAAAAGAAATGAAATTTTTAAAGAATTAATTTTTAGTAAATTTAATTGTTTAAATGATATATGTACTGATATTTTACTACTTTTACAACACAAACTTCTCTCTTTATGCGAATTATTTACACATAAAAATAATATACTTGGCAAGTATAAAATCTTATTGTACATAATATATATACTAAAACAATATTTAAATTTACAAAATTCACATTACACAGAGTGTAGTATAAAAACAGAGAATATGTTTAATACAATTTTTAAAAAATAAATTTTTAGTAAAGTAATACATTTGTCAAAAATATAAATTAAAATTTTTCTTCATTATTTATGACAAAGCATTAATGTAACAGAATATAATTGAGCGCAACAATTCTAGGAATTGCAAAAAAATAAATTTTAATCATTCAATGTTTTGTTCAATAACCTAATTCATTTAAAGTCACCACCGCTTTCAATGTTATATAATAATGCAATAGACACATACATACTAATTTTCTATCCTGCGTGCATTTTGTAAGGAACATTGTATTCGATAATATTAGTTTCTTTTCACATGTTCTTCTGCATGGCCCTACACAATAATGTGCTGTTATAACTTTTTTATTTTGGTAGGGCTTAAATTTTATGTAAGATACATGATTTGATATATAAAAGTAGAATATATCAGAAATACGTAGGACATAGTATCAAAATATTAAATTAATAATTAATAGTAATTAATAATAAAATTTCTTTATATTTTAAACAAATAAAAACATTATTGAATTAATTTTAACTATTGAAAATCCAAAGAAATAAAAAATATATTTTACATGTAATATTTTTATATTTTTTATTTTGCTATTATGTTATGTGTGTTAAATATATTATTGTCTTATATTAGCATTCCATAGAGAATACGTATTTGAAAAATTGTAGTAAAAGATTATTTATTAAATACTATAAAGAAGATTTAACAATTGCACATAGCTATAAGTACAATTGTTTTTTCTTTAAATTATACTATGTCCTAAGCAAATAGTTTTAAGCAATAATTGATGCACAGTCTATAGAGCACATGCAGCAGACAATTTGCTCTTGCATTTTGTTTCTAGATGTTTGATTCAGTTTTAAAGTAACATGTAACAACTTATGTAATCAACAACATGTGTTACAACTACTTTATTATAATGCTTAATTTTTTTCTTAATTCCTTACTTTTTTATATTAAGTTAATGTATACCAGAATTTTTAAATAATATTATATATTTTTTAAGTTCAATACATTTTTCATTATGTTAAATTGAAAATAATTAATTAATTAATAAAGTAACGTATAAATTTTAAAAAATTGCATTCAATTATACATGTACTATACACATAGTACATAACATTTTTTTAAAGATATTAACCACAAAGTTATTTTATATTATTTAAAAATTGTGGTATTTAAACTTTAGGATAAAGATATTATTTGCAAATGAAAATAAAATTATATCCAGTCAGGGATCTAAAATAAGTAATACATATATTGCAATATAGCTGTCCGTAATAATAATATCACATCTCCAAATACTATTTAACATGAAATGTTATAAAATATATACAAACGAATCTAGAGAAAAAAATATATACGGTATATTATCTAGGTAACTGATATGATTTTTCCTTGGGTATGAAGAATATATTAATATATTTTAATATAACACGAATAGTTTAGCGTAGTACGCCTTGTTTCCAATGTTGAAGATAATTTCATAATCTTGTTTAATAAATATTTGTAAAATTATTTTTCAGTTCACGTATTATTATTGAAAAAGTTTGAAATTTATTATAGAAAAATTCAATACTTTAAATTCTTCTTTGATACTTGTTAGTTTAAAAATGTATAACTTTCATCTTCAAAGTAAGTTAAAAAATTTAACTTACTTAAATTAAGGTGAAGTATATATATTTCATTCGAAATTGTGTATTAAATTTCAGACATTAACATACACCAATTGAAACTTCTTATTTTCCTGTTTTATGACATTTCTGCGTTACATATACATTATATTTATTTCTAAAAGTAAAAGATAAAAACGCAGCAGTCTCATTAATCATATTTTATCTTTCAATTTATAACTTTGGATCGGTTTATAGTACGATACAAGTGGAATTTATATATAAATATTTCTATTTATAAAAAACAAACAAAGAAATTTATATAAAGATAATAATTAAATAATTTGATATTATTGATCTATAATTTACAAAGAGAAGAATTTAATTATGTGTATATTATACGCCGTCGTGTTTAAACATAAGTGAACAAAATATCATTGCAATGTGAAACACTCTGTGTAGTTTCTTGATTAGGCACAATGTTTGAAAGCAATAAATTTCTATTTTTCCATTTAAATAAAAAAATTCTTTGTGGAACACACTTTCCCAATACAGACTATATCTCCCTAGAATTCATATTAATATTAAAAGTAGAAATACATATTTCATTGCTACTACTGTTTATTTTATTATATCATATATGTATATATATATATATATATATATATATATATATATATATATATATATATATATATTCAGTAGTCAGTCCAAGGCAAACATTATCCGCAATAATATAATATAATATAGCTACTATTTTCATATTTTTTTAAATTGATCTACCTATATATTACTTTCTTTTAAAAAATGTATACTTAACATTTAATATCATATATATATATACATTATATATAATATGTAATATGTAATATATATAATGTATACATATAATATATATATCTCTTTAAAATATTTACAGTCAATGTTATGATACAGTAATTTTAATTGTTTTTTGTATTCATATTTTATAAAGGCAATTATTATCATAACTATAATTCTTATTTAATACATGTATTGTGTAAACATATTTTATGTTTCTTTCTCTCATACTAGGATAGTATTATAATACAAGTAAGGATATTACATGATTTTTGACACTTTTACATATGTACACATTGAGTGTCATGATCATAATTTATTTTATTATTGCGTTATATTCTGATGTCAATTTTTAAATAAAATGTTTTTGTTTAAAAGAATATCTTAACGCATTCTAAGAAATAATTGTTGTGAATATGTTATATTTAAAAATATGTGCTTAAAAATATTTCAAATATAACGTGCAAAATGACACCAATCAGTATTATAGACCTCCTTAAATTAATTAAATTTTTACTATTAACATACTAACATATTATGAAATAACAATAAATTGATTAATTTCAATGACCAAATAATTAATATAAACAGTAAGTGAATAATAACAATCCTTATATTATAATAATTTTCTAAATATTTAACTATTTTTTACCAAAAGTAAAAAAAATCATAAATCAATCTGCATTTTTCTTAATATAAACTAATTAATTAAGAATTTTTCAGAGGTCATTATTAATGGTTTCATGAATTTTTTGAATCTTAGATCTTTTTTTATTTCAGACTCTTTATGATATAAATTTAGACAAATTATAATAAATTATTTGATATACAATTTTTTAAACAAGATATGTAAAGATTGGCAAATTTATGAAAAAATTATATAGATTTCGTTAATTAAATATGAATTAAATATTTTATTTGAAATTAGAATTATCAAAAAATTTTTTTAATAATTTGAAAATACATCATATGTCAATGATTTTTCGACATAAATAAGTTAATAGTTTTTTATAGAGAATGATTAATTGATTAATACATTAAAATAAATTGATTAATACATTCAAAATTATATGATTTTATTTAAAATTGAAATTGATGCTGAAATCTTCATTACAATTACAAAAAAATTGTTTGTACAATATGTTTTTTTGAATCAAACAACTTTTATTAAAAAAATTTTTTTTAATAGTTTTAATTTTTTGTAAAATTCACTTAAACGAAATATTCTATATAATTTTATTTTTATTTAAGAAAAAGTCAATTATGATCTGTCATTAAACAAATATAAAGAAATATATAAATTTCAAAAGTAACAAAAAAAAATATATATACATATAAATATAGAAATTATAGCATTTGTAGCATAAAAATTTTAATATGAGTCTGGAATAATTGATCATATAAAATAATATATCACATTAAAATGATTTTTAATGAAAATAGTATATTTTTGTAGACATTAATATGTAAAATTTTTCTTATGTAAACAATTAATACTTTATTGTCATTTGAACTTCAATTACTTAATTTAAGCATTGATACAAAAAATTGAATCTAATAAACCAGAAGATATTTTTTAGCTATTGCAATGTGTACACATACACATAATTTTTGTTTATGATTCTTTCTGTTTGTAATAAAAACAGAAATGTGAATTGAAATTTTATGGTCTATATCGTATTTAAAGAATATGTTGAAATAAACAATTCATTTGAAAAAATGTTAATGATATTTTTATGTTAATGCTACAAAATAATTATTCGAAATTTAGTGATGGAAAGACTTACAATAGAATATCCAAGTTATAGATTAATAGTATCCAATGTGTGCGAATTTTTGGATGTATTATCCTTTGGTGATGTAGTGGCAACATTAACTTGTTTGCTAGTATTGTTCGTAAATGGCATAGCGAATTTAAAATCTGCACCATTTGGTAATTTTCGCATAATTTTGCCTGATGTAATGAGTTTTCCAAAACCTTCTTGATGCGCGAAAGCGTATCCTGAACGAAGAGAACGTCGTGTTCGTCTTGTCGATGGTGTACGAAGTATATCTTGACTTTGGCGAGAGCGAAGTTGTGCCAATCTTTGTTTAAGTCTAACTCTATCAGACAGTGTTGGTCTAACATCGATGAAGAAGAATCTCCACGATAATACAGGTATTACTAATATAATACACGAAATGACTGCCGTGAACCAAAATGTTGCTTCAGACATTGCCTAAAATTATATAGATATATATTAATATTATAACTTTTCATTCATTTTTATTACTATATATTATTACTATATATAATATTATTAAAAGAAAAACATACCATTGTAAGACTGCCAACATAACTACCACCTATGACAAAATTATAGAAATAATCTAAAACGAAATACCAAATGAGCGAGCCCCAAACCATAATATGATTAACAATTGTCCAATATGATGTATCAAGGGCTATTTGAACAGTGACAACTATGACTAATATAGTAGCTACAACACTTCCCAATAACATATGATCAGAAAGTACATAGCCTTTTGGCGATACTCCATCTTTATATGTTCCTGAAGACATATTTGTATATAGTTATATATAAACATAATTATAATTTATGATATAGTTTAATTTTTAAATATAATATAATGAAAAATAAATTATCTAAACTTACCATATGGAACTAAAAATAATACGCAACTAGCAAAAAAACCATGTATGGCACTCCAGCAAAATTCTTTTTTATTAAAGAGTAAATTTTGTAATCCGGGTGCATAAAGTTTTGGATAAAGTAAACTATTTTTATCATTAACATCTTGATCAAATATACCAACTGCCATTACAGGTAATGATGTATAAAAAAGATTGTAAACAGAAATATACATAGGATCAAATACAGTCTGTAAATAGATATAATTTTTCATAAGAATAAAGTTTATTTTTAAAAATAGAGATTTTATTATAAATACTAAAAAATCAGAATTACTTAAAAATTAGTTCATTTTTCCAATATTCGACTTTGGAACTAATTGCTCAACAAAGGAATTTCGTAAATTATATTCGCCTTAAGTTCATCATTTTATTATTATTAAATTATATTATTATATTACAGAATTATATAATTTCATATAAACATATAATAGAATATAAATAATAGAATATAAATTCATACCTGTGCACTAAATCCACAAAAAAAGGCAAACCAAATGTGGCACAATGTAAACGCAAAATTCTTATAAAAAAAATATCTAAGAAATTTGCTCATTCTATAATATGACCATCTGCCATGAACAAGAAGTAATCGTTCCAAAAACCTAAATTGTCCTATTGAATAATCAGATGCTAATACAGCTTGTAATCCTTCTTGTCCACTAATACCAACACCTATATGAGCTGTTTTTATCATCGAAACATCATTAGCTCCATCACCAATTGCTAAAGTCACAGCATTTTTATTTTTCTTTATTAATTCGACTACCATTGCTTTTTGTAAAGGTGTCACGCGACAACATATCACAGCTTTACCTAAAAATTTATAATATAATGTTGAAACAAATATGTGCATAATATCTCATAAATATCAAAAAATTTTGTAAACTTACATTGGCTTGATACCTCAAGGAAAAGTTGCTCAAGTTGTGGATGTAATGCATGAACTAAAGAATGCCCATTAATAACTACTGCAAATCCTGTTGCTTGTTCCATTTCATGTTCATCTTGTTCATCTCTACTAGGATTGTATTCAGTATCACTGCTATATATGAAAAATATAAAATTTAATTGAAACAGATTGACTTTAAAATAAAATATAACTTAATATATTATTAACAATATATTTTTTTAGAATCAAAAATTTTTTTAAGTTATTTAATTAATTGAACTGATAAATTAGAACTTAATGAGAAAATATATATTCAATTACTTATCAAATAAAAAAAAAATATAAAGAAGAAATTTAAAATTTGTTCTATTAAATATAAAAACGATGCGCATTAATCATAAATAATACACACAGTGCACTGTATATATATAGATTACTAATATATAATAACATGACATAAGCAACATACTTGTGTTGTTGTTATTATTATTACTATTATTATTATTATCTCATTATTATTATTATTATTATTATTATTATTTATTATAATCATTATTACTAAGATTAATTTTAAGCATACAGAAAGAGAAGGAGTGAGTTTCAAGCACATGATAATTATCATTATTCATTTTGATTTGACATTAATGTTAATACATAATCATAAATGTCGAGAAAATATGAAACAAAAATTTAAGAAGAATTTAAAAAGAAAATATTGATACTTAATCTACTATATGATTAAATCTACGTCATAAATCTAATTGATTGACAAGCATGAAATAAATGTTTCCATATATTTTTTTAATAATAATAAAATAAATGAAAATAAGAATTAATATAGAACTTAAATATTTATATATGTATATATATTTTTTAAAACTTGCATGCAAATATTGTGTAGAATTAAATACATTATAAAAAAATAATTTATTTTAAATATGATATTTTATATATATATATATGAATATATATATATATATATATATATATATATATTAAATTAAAATAACATAGTGCAGTTCCACTTATCAATTCTTTTGTAATATTATAATTATTACATGCTAAAAAATATTTAATATTTATATTTAGTAATAAAAATATTATTGATAATACAATATTTTATAATATTTTGAATTCTAAACTTTGAATCTCTCTGTTTTAATTTAATGATGAAAATAAAGAATTTGAATTTGAAGTAATGTAATTTATAAATTCTTAAGCATAACCAGACGAAGAAAGCATTACACAAAACATGATGCCACATTCAAAATATAAAAGAGAAACTTTTAAATGCATCAATTAGTTATTGAGATATGGAAAAGATTAATGATTGGTACTCCGTCTCTTTCATGTGTCTGACCTTTCCTTATCCCACCTGAATGTGACAACGGAGAGAGTTGGCCGATTTTGATGACCTGAAGTTGTTTTGATAGTTTCCAAATATCGTGATAATTGATTTTCAACACCATCATAAGTAGTGGAATCTACTATAAAAACATCGGTCAGATCGTCTGTTAACAATTGGCAGGAATAACCAATATTGATAGCTGTTTCTGTATAAAAAATAAAAAAAAATATAAATATCTATTCACATCATAACATTATTTCTATATATATAAATTATATACAATATTTATTTAAATGTATTAATGTATTAATAATAATTATTAATTAATAATAAATAAAATGTAATAATTTATTAATAAATAATAAATTATAAATAAATATATTTTTACCTTGTTTATCACCAGTTAATACCCAGATCTTAATACCGGCCAAACCTAAATTAGCGATGGTTTGAGGTACACCATCTTGCAATTTATCTTCAATAGCAGTAGCGCCTAATAATGTCATATCTTTTTCTATTTCTTCATATATTGCATCTAGTTTATCATCTCTATTTTCTTGACTCATGGCAGCTTCTTGATGACGTTGTTTCCAATCATTGAAAAATTGTTCATCTAAATCTCTAACTGAAAGGCACAGTGTTCTTAAGCCTTCACCAGCAAATTTATTAAGATGTTCCAATGTTTTTGCCATGATATCTTCACTGCCTTTTTTTAATCGTTCATAAATAACATTATCTGCTCCTTTACAATATAGCCTAAGATGTCCATCCTTCCTCAAAATTACAGACATTCTTTTCCTAACATTATTAAAGTCCAAAATACAAAGTAATTCATATATTTCACGTTTTCCCATAACTTCAATTGTTATACTATTTGGAGATCTTTCTTTAAATACAAAACCAAAGTTTCTAGCAGCAGATACAAGGGCAGATTCATCTGGTGACTGTGCTTGATATTCTAGCTTGCCATTTTTTTCTTCTGGCATAACTGTATGACAAAGTGCCAACAATCGAAAGAAACTATGAACATCTTCATTATTCCTTTTTACAGCTTCAAGTAATGCAGAATCGTAGAATTTGAATTCTGGTTCGAAATCCTTGTTAAATGAGAAATCCAATGATGGCATTGTCTGTAAATGTATATTAAATTACATTTAGAAACAATTTTTTGTACTTTGATATATGTTAGTATGATACACAAGAGATAGTATGTGGAAATGAAAGTACTAGAAATTAAAGTAAATACCTTGCCTCCATATAAATAGATTTGTTGTCAGCAGGCACATATGAGATGTTATAATTTTATAATACCTTTAAAGCATTGTGAGAAAATTAGTGTTTTAAGCAGTTTAGGAATAATTGAAACTATTTATAAACAAAAGTAAAATACTATGCAACATGCATTTAATGTACTGAAAAATACTAGAAAACAATTGAAAAGCAACAATTACAAATTTCTATGATGTACTTAAAATATTTGTTAATTATTATACATTTGATAATTCTTCATATCATATAGGATCTAAATATTTTTAAATAGCATAGCATACAAATAGGATAACAATAGAAAAAGATAAGCTGAGTAATACACAAAACTTTCTTTGATTATGGAAGAATGTGTTAATTATTAACATGCGTACAGAAAGTTTATGTGGAACCATCGGACTGCCATTGGTGCCTGGCTCTCCAATTATATTGGATATCCTGTCCACCTGTTCCAGTAGACGTACGTCTGGACCAGTTATAGATGTATAAACTTGAACAAATTCTTGTCCATTTTTCCATCGCATCGTAGGTGTTCGGGCAGCTTTGTTCGTCTACATGCAGCACACACATGCTAAGTGATGTACATGAAAACTTATGCAAAATATGGCCAAACTGTGAAATGATTTTATTGTTTGTGTATTTTGTTATCAAGAATACATGATTAAATATAAATATAATTTATTTAATATTTATCTATTATTTATTTATATAACAATTACATTAATAGACAAAACAAATAAAATTATTTTTCATAAAACCTTAAATATTATTTTATTTTATAATTTAAAAATTTTAAATAATTATATTCTTTCTTGATAACAAGTATGAGATGAAACTGATATGAAGATTTTTCAATGTCAGATGATTTAAGTTTATTAAATATAATTATTTATGATTCAAAAATACAAAACAAAAAATTTGTATTTAAACAAATTTTTTTTAAAAAATAAACTTGTTATTCTAAAACAATAAATTATTTATATTTCTTGATATATAAAATATATACATCATAAAAAAACTCAAACAACATTGATGCAATTAAAATTATAAATCACAATATGTGTCATTAAAACGATAATAGAAATTAACTTAAATGTAAAACTTTACATTTACAAGCTAGAAAAAGACGACTTTGTTATACAGTTATACAAAAAATTGGTAATAACATACCCCATCATCCGCATCGAGTCTGGTTATGGATAAAAAGGTAAACAGACTCACCTCACTTGAATCGACGACTTCCCCAGTAACTTCGTCGATAACATCCCCATAACATTTTCCTGCCACAGAACACTTGTTAAAAGTCATGATATTCTGTGTCAGTGTTCCGGTTTTATCGGAAAATATATATTCTATTTGTCCCAATTCTTCGTTTAATGTAGTAGTCCTTGCTTTAGCATGTGTATTTGTAGGTGCATGGTACATTTCTTCATCCCAATTGATCAAAAATGATTGAACAAATCTGATAACTTCGACACTCACGTATAAACTGATTGGCACTACTGTGTTCAATACGATGGCATAAGAAAAGAACACAAGTAAAGCGATCACTGTGGCCCCTCCCATAGGCTCGCTAGGCACTAATGAGTCCCAAGGTAGATACACTTGAAAATAACGGCCCACGAGACTCTCCCAAATACCACAGCCGATCATACAAAACAAACACATAGAAAGTAAAA
Organism: Apis cerana; assembly: GCF_029169275.1. NCBI lineage: Eukaryota > Metazoa > Arthropoda > Insecta > Hymenoptera > Apidae > Apis > Apis cerana. The sequence goes on from NC_083857.1 coordinate 5,477,020, forward strand.
AGAACACTATTCCGATGATGAGAAGATTCAGCAATCTATCTATAGAAGTCCTCTTAAATTTGGTCTTCCCTGAGTTTTGCATCAATTTGGTATCCTTGCCTGCAAAGATGACCACACCATAGCACCATTGCGTGTTTCGGAGCACGCAACCTCGCAATATAATTTTGTCATTGTCCAATGGATATCTATAACATATCGTATATAAAACAGTTTTAAATATATAATTTTATTATATATATGTATAAAACAGTATTTGACTTTATTCTTACATTATATGTAAAAATAATAAAAAATAATATTTTTAAAATAAATAAATTAATAAAAATAAAAAATATTTTTACATTATATGTTACATATAAAGAAAATAATAAAAAAAAAAAAATACTTACTTTCGTCCTTTCCACGTAAGAGTTCCATCAAATTTATTTAATAAATTATTAGGAGTTTCACAAACAATTTCTCCATCAAATTGACCAATCAATTCGTGATTATCCATCATTTCGGCAGTTTCAGTTAAACACTGCCGACACTTTAAATTCGTTTCTCTACAATAAGCGAATATATATATGTTATTGTTTTTTAATTTTTTATTATATTGTTAAACTATAATTTTAATGAATAATTTATTGTATAAAATATATTAAAATTTTGTAAATGATAAAAATATAGAAATGTTAAAAAAAAAATAATACTAACCCATCTAATTCTGCAGTTTCAATATAACAAAGACCGTTTGGCTCACTAGTAGATAAAAGAAGCACATCGGCTGCAACGAATTGATCATTTTCCATTCTAATTACATCGCCTACTTGCACTTGTGACCATTTCTCTTCACGGAGATTAGTGCCTCGCAATGTTTGAGATTTTCGATTGTTCACTTGCGAGTCGCTGTTGTGCCGTTGCTAATAAAAAATAATTAGACAATTTTTTAGAATCTATTCATAATAAATTACATAATATTTATAAAATATATTTTATTTGTTAACAAAAATAATTATTGATAAAATAATATTAAGTACCACGTATAACACTTATAATACATATAATGTATAACACTTACAAAATCATCGTAGGCATCTTTAACGGCAGTGAGCATGAGCACCCCTATAAGGGGTATAGCTGTAGTGATGGGGGTCAAGGAGGAGATAGCGGGGATCATCTGAAGCACCAGCAGGCATAGGAAGTAAAAGTTAGCGAGCCGCTGAAATTGCTCGAACAAATTTAACGGTAGGAACGTCAGAACCGAATACTTGGACGTCTTGATGTAGTTGTTCTGAAAAAAAAAATGCCTTGTCATTATCATTTCTCTAATTTTAATTATTGTGTAGATTGTGTCTTGATCTTACCGCATAATTAAACTGTGAGTTGAACTCGCGATTATTGGCACGAATTCTCCTCTCCGTTTCTGGAAAAGAAAAAAAAAAGAGAATAATGATATGGAATTATAATAATTATAAGATCATCAAATTACAGATAAATTTTTGTACCAAGAAAATCAATGATTCTCATTAAACGGTATTTCTCATTTTTTTTCTATTATAACAATGATTTAAAAATTTTTTTTGCTTTTGTTAAAAATTTATTTAATTAAATTATATTATTCGTTAATATAATAATAATATTCTATGTAAAATTTATTATTGAAATATAAATAGAATATACTTACAAAAAATACCGGAATTACCACTTAAGCATTAGAATATTACACAAGAAAATAGTTTTATTACATTTACTCCAATTGATTTCTGATGAATAATATAATTTATTTCTAAGTTAATCTTAAAAAAAAACAATATATTGTATACATTATGTAAATGATTTTCATTAAATTCATAAAATAATTTAGATTTATATCTTATTATTAAATGCAACATAAATTCAATGTAAGAGAAAATAAAATCATTTGAATATTAAACATAACAGAATTAGATAAACAAAAAGTAAAATATAATTTTCAATTCCTTATAAATTCTTCGACAATGTAATACATTAAAATAAGAGAAAAATAAAATTAAAATAATGGAATAAATGGAAATTATATAAATATTGCTGTAATAATTTTATTGTGTAACTTTCAAGGAACTGAATGTTTAACAAAGTAAAAACTCTGTCGTATATACATGATTAAAATTAAATAAATGAACTGCTAAATCAAAACTATTAAAACGAATACATTCATTTTACATATTCAGGATGTGATCAAAATATCGCGAATTGCATTTTGCAAACAAAATGAATTATAAGATTACATTGGAATAATCGAATTGAGTAATGTGTATAATGTTTTCCATATATCCGTATAGTAATAATTTTATTTAAAGTTATTAAAATTACAAAAGTATTATTTCTTTGTTCTGCGTCATTTGATCATAATAGAATTGTAAACTTAATATTTATAGGATATTTCTTAATATTATTTTTAATTAAATATTTATTTTCTTTCTTATTATATAGTAGTTTATAAAATATTATTTATGCTTTAGATCATAGAGATTCATAATTAAAAGTTTTTTAAACTGTGTCATTTTTAGAAAAATAATTTCAATCTTTTATTATTTTTAGTTTTTGTAGTATTATTTTAAATTTCAATCTGAAAGATTAAAAATACATAAAAATATTACTTTTTAGATACAGAATGAGAAAAGAATGCATATGCGTATAATTTCATTTAATTTTTTATTGTACTATATTTTATAGATCTACTAATTATGTAATATATAAGTTTCACTTTACAATAAAAAAATAATATTCAATTCTCCATTTTTCTAATACTTTTATACTTGACATTGAATTAATGGATACAATCCAAAAAGTGATGTTTTGAATAAAAAATTAAAATGAAAATATAAAATTTTTGAATATATCATTCTTAAAAAATTTATTTAAATAATTTTTATAAAAATGTAATATGTATGTAAAACATGTATTAAGTATATTAACAAAAGAAACTATTTTTGATATTTTATTGTTTATTTTTATTGTTTTTTATTATAAACAAAAGACAATACAAGTAATGCGTAATAATGTACATTGAATTGAAGCATTAGTGAGGTCACGTTAAGTGCACGCGTACTTGAATAAATCTTCAATATCGATTTACTCAGAATTCAGAAGTATACTAAGAAAATATCAGAGTCAATTTTAAATGATTTATTGATTTGATATTATATAGAATACAAAATTTTACAGATATTAATTTTTAAGATATTCAAATTACCTCAAAAAATAAAAACTTATCAAGTTTCAAATTTATTACATATAAAAAGAATTATCAGTTGTAACGATACTTTTATAAAATAATTTTGTTTGTAAGAACTATACAAGTTTTTTATATAAATATATATAGTGCAATTATAAAATTCATTTTCAAAATATCATTTTCCAAAACGACACAGTTTAATTATCCGGAAAGAATAAGAATTCCAATAAAATATATTATAAAAAGAAATTTATATAAACTATTTTTCATCGTTTATTTAATGCTTTTTTATTAATGCTGTTCATGGATAGCGCCTTTACGCAGTTCTTTCGCTCTCTTATATGTCATAGCTTAGAAAGAATACAATAAATGAAGCACAATTCCTTCTTTTTTCTATTTTAATCTTACAACAGAATACATGAGAATGCGAGAAGCTCATTTTTATTTTCATGTAAAATTGGAATACTACTAATTTGAATCAATCGTATTACATATATCTTAGATACCATTCTTTATATTTTTCTTTGTACCATTCGAAAACTTTATATATTCAAATACATAATAATGAAAATTCGTGAGGATAAACTCACCGCTGCAGAAAAAGGAAGTGCTACGGCCTATGCACTCTGTCGCGGGGGGCGAATTCGGTGGCGCCGAGGATGAAGATGACGCAGTAGTATTTGAACGATATCTAGTGCCTTTCCATATCACCAATTTGCCTAGCACAGTAAGCAATGATTCTCGTAGAGTATTGTGCCTGCTTGCGCCACCCAGACTGCTGGATGAGTCTCTTTTCGAGCATTCGCCAACTGCCTCAACCTCGTCCGAAGATGATGGCAGATTCAACACTGAGTGCACTTGCTGGCTATCGGTATCCTGCGGTAATTGTTGTAGCTGTAACTGGTGTTTCTTCCTATTTTTTCGACGTTTCTTCTTCTTCTTTCTGCTTGAACCAGAATTATCATCGTCGTTGTATATCGTAGCAGTTGTCGATCCTTTCCGGCTATCTTCTGCATCCGATTTTGTCGTCGTGCATGCCACCGAGACTTTGTCCGCCTCGTCGCAGTCCTTCACCTTGGTTATCACATGATAGTATTATAAGCTTCGCGATAAAAGACGTATAACGTATTGGACGAGGACACACCGTTCGATATGATTGATGCGCTTTTTTTTTCGTGGTTCCCTATGTGCTTCTTACATTTCTTTTTCTTTTCATTGTTCATATATATTTATTACGATTATTTTTTTCAAATTTTTGTTATTAATTTATATTTAATTTTATATTTATAGAATATTTGATTATATTTGTTACGAATAGTTTTAGTTAATATATGTTTTTTTTGTTTATTATCAGTTTTGATAAAAATGAGATAAATGTTGAGAAAAATTTATTAAATAATTTTTTTTTTCAATTGGAAAATATAGGAGAATACTTGAATATAGGAGAAATTGTTAAAATGGCAATAAATTTTAATATAATTCGAAAATAAATTGTCATATTCGTTCAATAAAAAGGAACGGTTACGCCATTGAGTAAGAGTGCACTAGGTATAATTATAGATCATGAATATTCATCGTTCAATCTTAAACTAGTTTATATCTTCGAGCGATTAAAAGAATTGAAATTTTCCGTCTAACCAGTTCGTTCAAAACATTTATTCCCAACGAAAGGATTGAATTAATACGAAAAAGAATAGAAAAAGAATAAAGATTTAAATAGATTTAAACAGAGTAATCGGATAGGATTCGAGGTGAATCATTAATGGTAGCGATTTCTATTTTTTCCTGATGTTTACGCAGCTCCAAAGAGAAAGGAAAATAAGCTGATGATGCACAGACTACTGGAAAGATCTATCCTATCGAAAAGAAAAGAAAGATAAAATGCAGAATGCACAAAGCGTTCTAAACGTATCTTTTCGAATTCGTGTTCCAAATTATAAAGAAGACGAATAATCGATATAAATTTACATTATTGCATCGCAAATATAATCTTGAAAATTTAATTAAATTTCTATGATTAAAAAAAGGGGGGAAATACGTATTAAATTTCATAGTCATCAGTATAGTTGAAAGTATCTAATAAAAATATATAAAAATTTATGAAATTAAAAATTATTATGAAAAACGAATTTTAAATTTTAAAGATTAAAATGAAAATGTTAATTATATTAGATTATTTAAGTAAAATAATTAATAAAAGAATGTAAATTTTGATATTTTTATATCTATTTTATCTATTTCTGATAAGATAATTTTATTTTTTTATTTTTTTAAATGAAACACTTTTTTCATGTTATGAAGAAAAAATTATATTAAACATCTTGTTCTCATAATAGAATGACTATGTGCTAATATATAATATAATGAGATAGAATATCTTTCATCAGAAGCTAATTATATAGTTACATAGATAAGTTTTATTTCATTTATGAATAATCCTTACACAATTCAATACAATTGATTTTCCTAACTGAATACTTTAATGCAATTTTCTTATTCGAATTTTCAAGAATTCTATAAATAAAACTTTTATATAATATATACCATATACCATAATTGAACGATGATAAAACGATGAATGCTTTTTCATGCAAAAACAATTTAGAAGAAAATCTGATTTAAATAAATCTTTTTATTCACAGAATACATGTTAGTTTACGTGAAAAAAATTGCTTTACGTATACTACATTATCTGTGACCAATTTCTGATATTAATTTATTATAAGTACAATGTTTATAAAATGGGCATAGAAAAATGATTAAAGACTTGTCGATGCTCCAGAAAATTGTATTTGAAAACTAGTTCAAAAGTGCGGGATGGTAGAATAGCTTGGACGCGTGTGAAAATGTGTCATGGACAGCATGCGATACAAGTCGTCAGACTTTTCCGGCGTCTAATAAAGCCGCGATATGCAGATAACCATAAAGTTGAATGATTATAAGAGATCTTTATTGTATTACAAAGATTAATAACCGTACTTAACGCTATTTATCAAGAATTATTATATTCATTAGGATAATATATTTCATTAATATATTTAATTAAAAAATATTTCATTAATATATTTAATTAAAAAATATTTTTTTTATAAAATAATTTTAGCCGAACGAATTTGCGAATTAGTAGTGAATTAAAAATAATAAATAAATCTTTATTGATTTATATCATTTTGTATATAAATTAATATATCAGAAAAAAAAAGATTGTTTGAGGTATGCTTGACCACTTTGAGGAATATTATTCTCAAAACTGGCTCATAGAAACACCTCAATAATCATTATTCTTGCAAGTATTTCATGTTACAAATAATAATGACATTTATTTATAACAAGACCTGCAAACTTGCATAAAAGAACATATGAAAAGAATTTTAAAAAACTCGAAGATTTGAACTGACGACTTTTAGATTACCAAATACGTCTCTTATCCATTCCCCTATTTCTTACCTTCCTACGTTCTTTTTCCATTTACAAATATACATAAAAAATCTAAATCATTTTTAAATCAATTTTTCCAATTATTTTCTTTTATTCATTACAATTTATTTTTAGAATTTAATTGATTCCATAATAAAGGCTCAATTCTTCTTATTTGAATTACTCTTAAATTTAGAAAATTAATTCTCGAAACCATGTAAGGATTCCACTGACACAGTAATTTGTATCTTCGTTAATCGGATTCTAACGATTACCCTTGAACGCTATTCAATATATGGTTGAAATGTGGTTATATTGATAGTCATATAATATTTATTAATTTATTAGAAATGAAATAAATATAACTATCACCAAATATGTCATCAATTATTTTTTAAAGGTAATAAAAAATATCAACCAATGAAAGGTAATAAAAAAATCAATCAATGAAAAAATTAACACAAAAAAATTATTATATTAATATTTTTTATATTTTTATCATAAATATATATTAAATATTTATTTTATTATATATTAAATATTTATTACAATTTCTTTCAGAAATAATTTTAGTTTCTATTAAAATATTTATATAAAATATAATTTTTAGAAAATTATTAGTCTTTTTATTAAATTTTTATTATTAAAAAGTTATCAATTTATTTTAAAAATTATATGTTTGTTATATAAAAACAGGAAAAAATTAATAATTGCACAATAATTAATTTAATAATGAATAATGATATGGTTATATTTAATCAAAGTAGTTCATCCATCAAATATAGTCTTTATACAATTGGCGTATTCATATATAGTTATATCTTTTGTTTTAATTATATCTGTCCTATTTTAATAAATGATGAATATCATGTTAATATTTTGGAAATTTGAAATATATATTTTAATTATAAAACAACAATTATTTTTAACATATAATAAAAAATTATATATTAAATAAAAAAGTCAATAAAATTACACAAAATAATTTTAAATGGTGAAAAAGAATGCTATTGCTTTTATTCATTTATCATTAATAATAACGTTTATACTAAACTTACAAGTTATTTTTTTTCTATATTTTTGTATATTTTAATTTTAAAAATATAAAAATATTTTAGTACATATAGGGAATCACAAAAAGTGCAGTGATCATCAAACGGCACACGAGAGTCATCGAACGGAAATCCCATGAAAATATTTAAAAAATACATCAATATTTAACAATTAAAATAGCTGAAATTTTAAACTTACTTTTTAAGAACTACATTTTTAAGTATTTATTAACTGATAGCAACATATATTTTAATTTAAAAAATTCTTTAATTTACTGCACAATATATACACAAAACAAAGCGTACGATAAAATTACTACAATCATTAGGTTGACCATATATCTTAACGAAAAAATACCTTTTTATCATATTCTGATATTCTAATATGTAAGTTGTAATTATATATAATATATATGCACTTATTCTGATTTTATAAATATATATTACAAAATATATTTCCCAATTTACTGCCTCTAAACAATTATTTTTCTCCTAAAATTTTTATATAAATTTATTTATACGATACATGATATTTGTATTTAATAATTATATGATAAAATAGATTTTTTCAAATGTCATATTGATATATTCTATAATCCTACATTCTGTTTTTAATCTATGAAATTATGGTCAGTCTTATGATTATAAATAATTAATTTAGATACATTATACTGAATGATTTATTTTTAATATTTAATTGATAAAAGCAAATATCTAAAATAGAAATCTCAATAAAAGAAATACTACAATCAAATGTTTGTAAACTATAAACCAATATTTATATAGTTATAAACCAATTATTATTTCCTTTATCAAGGATTATCAAGGATTAATATATGCTTTACTAGCATCCTCACACTAATATGTTTCGACTTCAAACAAGTTCCTGCATCCTTGCCGATCACCACGCGACTTCCGTTCATCGTGTCCTCGAGAGGATTGGAGGACTCACCTCGAAGACCTCGAGTTCCAGCGTGTCAACCTCGACGCTCATCGTCTATCCTACGCAAACTATAAACCTTGTATAAGGCCAACCTCTTCTTCCTCGTGGCACTTTAGTCGTGCCGACGAGACGATGTCCGCCTCGCCTCTTACATATTTCCACCTGAGTCCCTCCTCTTCTTCGTCCTCGCGAATCATTGCAAGTGCAGGACGGCATTAGCCCGTAAATTTTATGTTCGTTGATTCACGATACCTATTTATATTCACGTTTCTACTAATCATTTGATAGTTGTATTCTTTAATTGGCATTTTTCTTCTAATAATACATGTACCTATTTATTATAAAAATTTCACTGTTTCCTGCGAATTACTTGCAGATATAACAATACAATACGATCTTGTTCCATATATTTTTGACTTTTTCTTGATGTCCTTGATTAATTCACAAGAAATCAATTAAATTCGTCACGAATTCATTTATAAAGTAAGTAATGATTCCACAATTTTATATTCCTGAAGTGAAGCATGAAAAATATATCGTGTCACGTGATAGTATCGATATTGTTTTCGAGAAGAAAACTCGAAACACTTCATATCGTTGAAAGACGCATCGTAAGGCGCGACTTGATAGCTATTTGTGGTTAACTTCTTATGCGTAGTTCAGGGAGTTTCTGCAAAGAAATCAATCGTTCCTTGAATCATTACTTGATCCTGTATGCATATATAAGAATTTCCTATTTCGTTCATTCGTAAAGTGTCATTATTGTCGAAATATAAGTGAAAATTAGGAAACAATTTTGAAATGATAATTTTGAATGTTAAAATTGAAGTCTGATCGTTTGCAATATGTTGATGAAACATTGGTCAGAAATACTTTTTTTTATTCTCGTTAGATTGATCTGTGTTGAATAATTTTACTTTCATTTGAATTTAAAAATAAATTAAAAAATAAAAGTGTTCACATTTTTGTTATTATGTTATTTTACATTTTATAAGAAATTTTTTGGTAAATTTAGGTTAGAATAGAAGTGTCTATGTAATGTTGGAAGTATTTAAAATATATTTTAATATATTTCAAAATATAATATTAATCAAGAAATAAGCGTTATAATTATTTATAAAGATTATTTCTTGATTAAATTGTTAATATTATATATAGTTATATAAAATAAATGAGAACATAGATAGTGCACATATACGTTGTGTCATCCGTATGCAGTTATGTATACATTTTATACTTGTTGCATGACATGTGAGACAGCGTTACAAGGAATTGTACATGTATTTAATTTATTATTGATGAATTTCAAAGGTTGACATTAAATAGAGAAACTTCAACAAAACACTATTCTCTTTTTTTATATTATAACCGATAAATATTCATTTTTAAACTTCAATAATATTTTAAAATCTTTACTTATAAAATTAATAAAACTCAAAATTAATTTAAAATTTAATGTTTATAAGTTTATGAAAAATGAATTTTCTATTTTAAATAATTTTATATATAAATTTGAATTATATAGTTATTTATAATGATATAAAAAATAAAATAATATGTATCTCTGTTTGATAATTAAAATTTTGTTCATCGAAAAAAATATAGAAGTTTAGGGAAAAAAATTCAATCTAATAATATCCTCTTGATAAAAATAGAATATATGAGTTCGAATCCTTTAACAGTGATCTTTTCTTCACTTGTCCTTGATTCCATATACATGAATGATGTCAGAGTTTGACGAAGTTGTTTTGGGCGTCTATGAACGAAAATATCCGATGTGTGTACCTTCTTAAAATATTAGCAATTCTTAGTGCGATCTATAATTCGATTAAAGATTTCCAGAAAATCCATGACGAAGAAGAGTAAGACAGTCTGCTAGCCGATCTTCTAAGACGCGAGAGCCACGATAATGGTTCTTACGTAAGGTGCCAGTGGCTCTCAATCTGTTGATGTTTTCGCGGAAATTGCTTTTGTAAAACGAATACAAATTCTCATATATTATACTTAGTAGATATTTCAAGAACTGTTCTTGTAGACGCATGATATTACGAACTTTACTGAACAATAAATCGAAAGTGTATAGTACATATATAGATACTTAATCATATTCAATTGTATCTCATATCTTTCGAAGATTCTTTTTAAATGGATTATAAGAATTATAAGATTTCTTAATATGATTTTATACTATATCCTTTTACAGGAATGATCACTAATTGGCATCAAACTTCTTTTCTAATATTGAAGGTACTGGATAATTTCACTTATAATAATTAAAAAAACATGTTAGCAGCAATATTGTAATGTATATTGATAATGTATAATGTATAATTGATAATGTAATGTAAAAAATAAATAAATAAAATATATATATGGAATTTTTCTGTTAAAACAAATTGATTGTTTTACAGACTTTTATTTTTTTCCCCCTTTTTTATCCAAACTTATAAAATAATACAAGTTATTATTATTTTTTCTAGTTATTGCTTATACGTATACTAATAAACATTTTAAAATTTCTATTCTAATAATTAATATTGTGTAATATAAAATATTAATTTTAATTTAATTTATAATATATTAATATATATCTACAATATATAAATATGATTATTTAGAGAAGTGTTAAAATTATCGAATTCGAATCTTTAATATATCTTGTATAATAATCCATCACAATATATAAATTTATAATGAAATTTTTTACGATTCGTTTTAGCAAAATTCACTTGAAATTTGCTTGAAAATATTCGTCATTTCAATGATAATGGAAAAGCTAGAAGAGATCTCGTTTCCACGCCCTTCTTCTACTACGTTATTTCTCTTCAGAAATAAACTGAAATTCGAGAAGTCTCTCGTCAAATTATAAATTGATTTTCGACAAATTAGAAATCGTATCGATATACGTGTAAATATATTATATTAAAAAGCAAGAAAAAAATAAAATAATAAAATTTCCATAGTTCTTTTTATTATCAGATATAAATATGTATGTATATAATAAAGTAAAAATTTTAATTTATTTTCATTTTTCCATTTTTTTCATTAAAAAAAATTAATAATGTATCTTATTATCAATTAAATATAATAAGATCCAAGATTATTTCGGCAATATAAAAATTTTTTAACGGATATAATTATTATATAATTTATGCCATGTAAAATAACGCGATTAAAATTGCAATGAGAAATCATTTTACAAACTTTTTACTTTTTACTATTAGCTCTTATGAGTAATTGATCTTAAATTCAACAATTGGCACTGATCCAGCTAATTTTAGTTATCGATATCAATGAAAATATCTGTTTAATTGCATCTTTGCAGTTGCTGAAGTATCTAGATTTCGATGTTCATTTCTTTCTTTATGAATAATAAAAAAAAAAGAAAGAGAAATAAAAATTCTTTTATTTTTTGAAGAAAAAAGGAATACTAAACGATAATGAGAATGAGAATGCAGACATTGCGTCGTATTAGGAAAGTCTCAAAGAGTAACGGAAAATAAAAGGAGACGCAATTCCAATGATAAATGTAAGGAGTTTCATGAGAAATTTTTATGGAATTTAGTATGTAATGTTTAATGTTTTACAAACATTGACACAGTATATAACAAGTTCAGCAAGTCTCGAATTGAAAAAACTAGAAGAAGATTTAGAAATTCGAGTTTTATTATATTGCAATTCTTTAAAATTATTATATAATAATATAATAATAATTATTATATAATACTTAAAAAATTTTATGAAATAATATATTTTAAATAAAAGATGTTAACTTTTAATATTTTTATGATTTCAAATTGTACACCAAATATATTCTTAATATCTTTTCTAGCATAAAATTATCATCATATCTGTTTACATCTGTTTATTTAAAAAAATATGTGAAATAAATTAAAAATATGTAAAATAATTGAAATTAAATATGTAAAATAGAATATTTATTTTACATAATAATTTTTGCAACATTTATGCCAATTTTAAATATAGTTATCATAGATTGAAAATATTAAAATACTTTGTAATGATTCAATTTCTTTTTGAAATTTGCATAAAAGAAAGGAAATATTACATAATTAAACAAATAACAAATAATAATTTATAATATAAAAGGAAAATTACCATTCAATTTATATCATTACCAATTGTAATATAATTTGTAAATAAAATATTTCATCAAATTTCTATTATATTTTATAAACATTATGCATATATATGAAATATATCTAATATAAAAATATAATATTCGATATCATATCACATTTAAATGCAAGATATTTTTTAATTTATTTTTTTTAATCTGAATTATGAGACAATTAAAAAAATAAAATGATTTTATATTCTAATATTTTTATGGAGATCATAGTTTCAACATATTATAAAAAATAATAATAAAATAAAACTATCATCTATAATCATCAATACCAATCTTAAACATATCATTTATAGATTTACATTTGCTTAGAAAATTGCTAAATAGGCGCCGTCTTTAAAAGTATTCATATGATTCCAACTGTTAACTATATCCATTTGTTTTGTATAAACCATCAATGGAATTTTAAGATAAACAATCAGCATTATTTGAAAAAAATTAATAAGTATATCATTTAACAACATGTTTTAAATACATTACCATAAATAACCAATCATTTAAATAATATCTTTATCTATTAAAAAATAAATTTATTAAAACATACATTAAAACAAAAATGTATAATATATATAAAAATTATATCTATCGACATTTAACAATCCTAACATTATATATGTAAATAATTTTCTATAAGCATTTAAATGCCTATTGACTAATGTTTCAACAATGTATGTGTGTGTGTGCGCGCGCGCGCGAGTGTGCACGCAACACACATATTTATCAGATGTCTCCTATCGTTGATCATTCTGACCGATTACCGGTACTATATCTGATAATAAAATGTCATCGACATATAATGATGACATTTGATCATATCGATTCCTGGTTGTTTCGTTGATTTCGTAATATAATTGACGAAAATGAAACATATAGCAATAGTTTCCTAATTTTCCTTTTCAACATTAATAGACATATAATCGTTTCTGCAGTAGTATATGACCTTCGTTTTCTTTCTAAGGGAATCAGGTTACCTCGTTGTTTTCGCAGTCAGTGCAAGGGTACAAGCAGTCGAAGCGCCCGCGTCGACGAGGGCGACGTCGTTATAACGATCGTCGTTGATGAGAGAACATATCGAGGCCGTTCAAAATAAATTTTATAACAAAAAAACTTTCATTTACTTCACGCACCGAAAAACATTCAAAACGTGTCCATGATAATCAATAGTTCGATAAAGATATTTCTTTCGAAATACGAGAATCAACCACATAGAAATTCACATCAGAATGTCGCACAATGTCGACGGTGACAACGACGATTCGATTGAAGTACACGACACTGATATTATGATTCTTTTATGATTTCCACGGTAAACCGATCAACCGATGCGTATTGGGCGAATACCGTCTATTATTTCGACGATTATCGAATATCGGCACCGGCATTCTATAGCATTTTTTAGCACTGTCAGCACTGTCGTCACTATAACCATCATTTCTGACACCTTTGAACGTGAATTATATGTACCAATTATGGATTATTGATCACGGAATACGAGTAACGAAATTTACATGTCACACACCGCACATATATCACGTTTCTCACGCACTGCACGAGGGTGTCGTTGCACGGCGGCGTGCTTTGCACTTTGAAAGGTATAACGAAGAGCCGAGTCGTCGAACGAAGTATTGTTCAATGATCGTCTAGAGACTTCAAGGCGTCGTCCCTTGACGGCGCCACAAGTCACCTCGCCGGTGGTGCCATGAAATTTCAAGGCAACAACCACTGCATATTATCGAGAAACATCCACCGTTTGGGGGTAAAGAGGATTGCTATATTAACGATTGCCAAACAAGTGAATCTTTAACTTTAATAGGGTTTTAAATATAAAACAGCAAACATTTATATTATAATATTTTCATTTGCTGCAATATGATTTAGATATCGAATATATTTTATAGAGGGAGTTATTAATCATTTGACAAACCTTAAATAATCATAAAACAATATTATTCGAAATTTCATGATAACAATGTGTCGTATCATTTCAACAATTACATCCAAGATGTATTTCTCAATAATCAAAAACAAAATATTTATCAAAATACCGTTTAAAATGAAAATCATTGAATAAATATGTACGAACTGATCATAATAATGTTATATCAGTAAGTGACATTATGAAAGTATTAACACAGTTTATATACAGTTATAATTTAATAATTACTTACCTTGCATAGGACGCGTGGCAGCGCTGCGCGACATTGTTTGCGTGATCTATTAGGCTGCAGCTCAGAGTTAGGCGCTTTTGGACGGAGTCTATAGATATGTTTCACGTAAAAAGTGACGCCTGTTAAAAGTACTTTTTTGACTTGAAAATGCTTCGCGATTTGTGTTGTAAAAAATGCATCAAATTTACGGCACGATTGCCGTGGTGTAAAAACGAGAGTAAAAAATGATTTCCTGTCTCTGTTCCACGAATTTAATATCGTTGAGAACGTTTCTACGTTGTTTCTCGTCCTTAAAGTCGTCTTTGTCGAACTGGCAATCGTTCTCAGATACCAGTAGCGACTTTGACTTTTCGACGTTGCGATTCTTCTGTTTTTGGTCTGGATGTTTAACTTCCACGAGTGTACAGGTTGATTATTATTATCGAGGACGTGGAGATAGAGAATCGGCAATTGTTTCAATTTACAGCAAAAAAGACGAGAGAAATTGAGGCACGTATAAGATAAAGATGACGCGTAGGTGGTCGTTTTCGTCGTACGGCGAGCATCAAGTGATGGATATCTCGATATTCGACGAGAACGTTGACAACGATATAGGGCAGAGTACGGTGCCCTTACGTTCAGGTCGGATATTCTGCAACTAGGTAATGATGACAGGATATCCGATGTGGGGGATACGGAGGGTCCTTTGGGGGTGGCGTCCATGTGGGGTGGATGGTCACCTCCTTTCTTTCCTCTCTCCTACGACCCACCTCCTCCTCCAGGACCTCCTCGTCAGGGTGCCCCAGCTTTTGGTGTCCGAAAACACCCTTTTTGTTCGTTGCCAAGTCTCACTTATCCCCTCCAACACTAAACTTTGCGAACACACACTGTAAAAAAAAAAAATCAATTGTTAGTTGATTACATATTTTGAAATATAATTTTTCTATATTAATTTATTAAATGAAGATAATATAAGTTTATTTTAATTTTATCATCTATTTATTGATTTTATCTTATTGGTTAAAAGAAAATGATTTAATATGTAATAGTTTAAAAAAGAATTATATAATTTGTTAAGTTAAAAAAATATAAATTTTATAGAAATAGTTAAAAATAGTTTCATATAAGAACATAGCTAACATCATAATAAAATAATATTGATTAATATACATTTTATATTTTTAACAAGAAAAATATAGTAAAATACGTATATAATGATAAATCATAATTTATAACAAATCTTATATGATGGACTTTGGATAATTAATTCGCTTTTGACAAAAGACTATGATTTGCAATCAGATAATATTGTTGTGCACCAATTCGTGTTTTCTTTGTTATTAAACGTGGCATTGGAAATGTTTGAATAAATTGATCTAAAAATGGTATGCGTTAAACGTTCTTATCGTGGAATCTTTCTTCTATCATATGCTACGCTATTCATTTAAATACTTTTATAAATACTTCATTAGTTGTTTTAAAATTATTTTATAATCTTTTTCTGCAATAATTTTGTTCTTATTTAATTTTATGTCATTTTGATTAAAATAATTTATATCATAATTATATGAATAATATGAATAATATAAAAAAAATATGAGAAAAATAAAAATTTTTAAAAAATATATTATTCATTTTTGTGAAATTATTATTATTTACATAAATATATCAAATAAAGATTACCACATTGTCATTGTACTTATCTAATAATACACAAACGAAAAAAACAGTTCTATTTCAACTATTAAAACAATATAATATATGCATAATGTACATACATATATAATAGATACATAAATATACATAGATATGATGAAATAATGATAATGATAATGATAGTGATAATGACTGATGAATTTTTAATAAAAAATAAAATTAATGACGTTAATAAAATGCTTATTAGTCATATCTTAACACAAGAATACATAAACTTATGTTCAAAGTACATAAACTTATATCATTCTTATCATCAATAGACTTTTAATTTTAAATTTTTGATGTACATATAATATAAAAGAGGAAAGGCAATGGGTCAAAAGTACACACAGCTGATCCATAAGAAGTTGGAACCAACGAGTTTAACCAATCGAAGAATAGTCGCAATTCTTATTCCGTATGCATATATCCTTGGATTTCATATAAAGTTTTTCATATCTGACGTGTCCCTATATAAAGCGGAATTATATTAAAAATGTAAGAAAATTTTTTTTCACGTACAAGTTTATTAGGAATTATTAGAACTAGACAATGAAACAGGTTTATAATATATGTATTTTTCAAGACTTTATACTAAATTATAATTCATAAAATATATTTAATTATAAATCATATGATTATGAATTAAAGTGAAATATTTTATAATAACTTCGTTTAAAATTATTCAATTATCAAGATTCGATACCAATTATGGTTTGTGTTCAAAAAAAGTTGTTTCGAAAAAGTTAGTTTTTTCATATGAAAAAATTAAACCGTAATATTCAATAATCTAGTTTCGAATGTTAAATTCTTCATAATTTGATTCTCGTTTTATTTGGTTCTTTTGCACGATATCGAACCGAATAACGCGTGGACTGGCTGAAAATTATTCTGCTATATCAGTCACTAGTGATTAAACATCAGAAATCCGATTGGAATCAACATGTTGATAAGATATAATAATCAGCCGAATTACAATAATTTTGGATATAAATTTTAAAACATTCGAATTCGAGTCAAAGAGCTATAAGTAATAAATATATAACATCGTGTGTAGAATCATAGTATAGTCACAAGTAAAAGAAAGTTTGATAAATAAATCAACTATTAAATTATTCTAAACACGTTATACTACAATATTTCTATTATTATAAATCATTTTTTTTTTAAATTTGAATAATATATTTTGTTTTCATAATATCGCAATAAAAAAAAATAAATACAATAACAAAAAGATAATTTTCCTTTTTGAAAATTTAAAGATGAAAGTTTAAAAATCAATTTATTGAATGTCAGGACATGAAATATTTTTCATAGAATATTCATTAGGATTATATTTAATATATATAGCAACTTTTAAAATTTGATTATAAAGAAGGTAATTTACGAGTAATTTAAATTATTTCATTGAAACAATATCATCGAAATTGCATATCTTAAAATATTATTTGAATATCGACTTAAGATGTAATTTTAATATTAAAAGCTTTACACGATGACAGGGATATAACGTCAATGAATTGCACTTTTTGCTATTAACAAAAGCAAAATTGTGCCTTTAATAGCAGTGATCGTCGACCTATATGGAGAGTTCGTCATTGACGGACATTTTTATTCCTGGTATATTCGTGACCCTGATAAATGATACGAACAATTCTACAGGGCTTGCAACCCTATCGACGTACTGAAAGCAATGTTAATCGATCTTTAACTGCAGTCTTAGTTGGAAATTTCGAGATTAAAATATTTATTATATACGTAGGTTTCATAATGTCTTTTATAATAAATTTTGCAAACTTCACGAAAATATTTCACTTAAATTTAATGATCTTTTAACATAAATATTTTTTCAAAGGAAATAATATACTGCATCGATTGATACGTTAAAAATTATATGATTCTATTACGAAAAAACTATTAACATCACATAATCTCTTTATATCAAATAATTTTTGTAAGAATATTTTTTGAACAACAAATCTCTGGAATATTCTATATCATTTCCAGTTGAACGAATCACCTTGTACATGCAGTTCGAAATCGAAGTTTACAAAGGTGGTCAAAAGAAGCTTCTTTCAAAAAATATCGAATATTCGCTATTTTGGGTGATTTGTTTGATCTTCGTGTCACAGATTGTTTGCGATGACGTTCAAAGGTTTTAGCTATCGGTATGAATGAGAGTTTAATGTATGCTTTATCCTCCCTGAGATGTTAATTGAGTTAACGCCGTATACACTGTGTGCGGAATATAATCTGCAACTTGAGGCTTTGCGAGCGTTGCAACAGATTTTAGCTCGAGTTTAATTCCAAACACAAGAAATTTATTTTTATGTGATTCTTTATTTTATATATAATATATATTTAATATATTTTTTAAACAAGATTTATATACTTCTTTAAGACGTACTTATGAATATTAATTCTATTAATGATTGATGAATGAATATAAATTTTATTTTATACTTATACGTGTATATTTCATTACAGAATTATTTTAATATTAAAAAAAATATTCATAATATGTTTTATAATGTTTTACAAGAATTTATTTATATGATATAATATTATTGTATATGTGTATTTAATTATAATTTATAATATTATAATTTAAACTATATATTAACTATAATTAAACTACTATATGAGTAATTATCTGAATGATAAAGTTTATTAATATTGTAAAAAAAAAAATGAAAAAAAAGAAGAAAATTCTTCAATTAAATACATCAAGTTTTGAAAAAATTATATATCTATATAAAACCATTCTAATTTTGCTTTTAAATTCGTTGTATTAAAACAAGTTTGCAGTTATATAAGGTGACCACATATTAATTAATAACGATCGTAAGAAATAAAGTTGGATCAATACCGAGACTTTTTTCTTGCATATTTAAAATTGCATGTGATTTGATATTTTTGAGAAAATGATGAGAAACAAAGATATTTAATTGCATGACCAAGAAATGATTTTTATGAAGATTGATATAATTTTATGAACGAATCTGAAAACAAGGTAAAATAACATCGAAGAAAATGTAAATAATTTAAAATTGCAAAGAATTAATTATTCAATTCCAAATGAATTAATAATATTCAATATTCAAGCGATTTTAAAATCGATTGATCAATTGCTTTATAATTTATATTTAAATATATATAATTATACGCAGTATTCAATGAGAAGAGTAATTATTTTGATAAAAGTTCATCTACTGATCATTTTCAAACGATTCAAAAAAACAAAAAAAAAAAAAAATATATATCGAAATATCCACATGAACAATTAATGGTGTTTATTTCTTCTTTGATAAAACGGAATATAAAAATTCATATAATGAATAATCAAGAAAATATTCTGATGGCGTACAGAATGTTTGAATAATTGAACATTCGAATACAAGAATGTTTCAAAGATAATAAAGATTTTTCTACAATGACATGTATTTTAAAGATAACACATCGCAATTATATAATGTATTCACTGATTGAATGCAATATTAATATCCGACATTAATATATGATAATAAAAAAACAAAGATAAAATCGAATGACTTATGTGTATATGATACATAATATATTAATATATATTATTATATTTATTAATATATTATATAAATATATATAAATGATCATAAATCATAACAATAATAATATTAATCAAAATCACAATTATATTAAAGTGAAACAAATAAGATAAATAGGAACAAATCTCAGATATAATATCAAATAATATATCAAATAATATAGATATATAATCGAATATTCTACGATAAATTATTACATGATAAACTATATCGAGATTAGAATGAAAAAAGTGACATAAAAATGATTCGTATTTTTTTCTCATAGTGTCGACATGTAAATAATACACCATCTGCATGAGATATGAAGGTCACTAAGAGGTTAATTCAGATATAGCGAACAACATTGTTTTAATTTATGCCAACGCTCAAAAAATTAATTTAATTCTGTTTCAACATTCTCTGCATTTCGAATTCTATACTCTATGTATAATAATCTAATACTATATTCAGATTGTTATAACGTAAAGAAAAAAATATAATGCTAATGGTATTATATATATGTATTGGTATTGCATATGAAAAGTATTTTCTTTATGAATTATGAAATAATGAAAAATGTTTATCAATAAATTATAATGATAGTAGTTAAAATAACAAGAATAAATTAAAGTTAATAACAAAAGGATCCTAAAAATAATAGAAGGATAAATTAAAATTAATGAGATTAAATTTAAAAAATATATATATATATACACATTATGTACAACAAAGCTTTTCTTAATTATTACAGAATTTTCTTGCATAATTGAACTAATATTATTAAGTATTACAAGTTATATATTATTAAATATGTATCTACTAATAAACTTATAATAATAAGTATTTTAACTATATATTTATTTAAAATTAATTTTTTAACAACAAAAAGTTTTTTAATCATTTATTTAAAAATCTATTTTGCTAAGATTCATATAAAAATTGCAATTAAAGGTTGTGGCAATTATATATTTAGAAATATGTTGTCTTTTAATATTATTCTTAACAAATATACTATATAGATTGCTATTTCTATAAATTTATTATATTAAAGAAAAAATATAAGATATAATTTCCCAAATCACAAATATGAAATATGCATTATTCACTATTATTTAATATTCAATAAAAAATAAATAAGCAAGATTCCATTATTTCATGACATTATTCTGAAATATAAGATGTTTAACTTTGATCACTTTTCTCCATATTTTAACTAACAAAGATAGTATATATGTGGCAAGCTAGGCTAAATTGAATTTCTAATCTCACCAAGTAGATCAGAAATTGATGCTCTACTTCTTATTCACTAATAGATATAACTCAACCAAATCTATTCACTTTCACAATTCAATTGTGGAAATAGTATTAGCCATCTCTTTGTGACCAGAAGAATCCTCTATTGGATCTTTTTAATTAAATAATTTTCTATATCAAATGACAAAATGGAATTCATTCTATTAGCTATTCTCTAATATAGATATTAATATAGCTGATTGTAGATATATTGATCTATCACTATTTAATTTTGAATCCTATACGAATAATAATTAATTATTTTATTTTTTGTTCCTGAATAAGATTCAATATAACTTTTTTCGAGAAAAAATTTAAGAAATTATATTGTTACATTGTTATATTTAACAAACTTTCTTCGACATATTTGTTTGGATTTGTTCATGTTCAATCGGCAACACGTACCCAACACTACTTTTATCATTTAACTAATCTACGCGCTTCGTGATTTGATGTTTTTTTATTAATAACTTGTCAACAAACGAAAATTTAAAAAAAAAAATGTTATTTAAAATTACTTCACGAATCTCTAGTTAACCGATTTCATATTTTTGAGGACACCTTGTATACATAGATATATTGTATAGTATAATGGATCTAGTTAAGTAATATTAGTCTATTCGATAATAAAACTCCTTGTGTAATTGAGTCTTTGTATTCGGAAGTGAACGATACGACGAAAAGTTGACACCGCATTTTACCATTCTTGTCACCTCTCTTATATCACTATTTATAGAGCCAAAGATGGATCTGCGCTGATTTTTGACGAATGAATAAAAAGCTCCTAAGATGCTTCAGCAATATTAATTATATACATAATTTTTTTATCATCTAATATAATTATCATCGATTATATTAAATCAATGTTAAATTTGAATAAAAATTTATAAAATTTATATTATAAAAATATTTTTTAACTAAACTAAATTTAATAGACAATATTTATCAATTTTCAAACTTTGAAGAAATAACTATCATATCTTAAAACAAACTACAATATTAAAAAATAAATAAAAAAATGAATAAAATGAAATAATTCTATTTTCTTTCTATATATTACATCATAAATACCAACTAATTTAATATTAGTCATAAAAGGAAATATAGCGAAAGTTTCTTCAAATTTCCCGTCATAATAGATGAGAAATCTCAATATTTGTCGTGCACGAGTGGTTAAAACAAATAAGTCGAAAAAAAAATAGTATTATTTCTGTACGACACATCGCCACGACAAATGTTTGACGACGATAAGGAGCAAAGGTATCTCTCACGTCGCTGCAAATATCATAACGCGAAACATTTCATGTTATAAAACAGTCGAGATAACGAAATTCACGTTATAATACTCGATAAACGCTCTGTCATCGTTTATCGTTTCAAATGGTCACCAATAATTTGTATCCTTCTCGTATTAACATTCTCGTTCTCCGCAACTTCACAATCACTTCACCTTTTTTGTGTCCGCAATAGAAGCAATGTCATGATATGAATAATTTTTTATTATGTGTTACATCTTTTATATCTTTTCAATTTCATTTTTCTTATGTATGTGTTTTTTTTTATTGTTGCTTTCGTGATCGTGTTGTTAACTTTGAATCTCGATGATATCGCATGAGGTTTTACGTTATCTTTCTTCGAGAGATTTCGAATATGCCTGTACAAATATCTTCTAATTGATCTTCTTGTAAATGATATTATATTTAGAATTGACGTAGTTATAATAATCTTTCGTTTTAAAAAGTGAATTTTTTATAGGAAGAAAAAAAAATTATATCGAATTATATTTTATTTAGAAATAATTAAACTAATTAATTGTTCGTATAGAACAAATAAAGTTCGTTATTCAAAATACAATATCAAATTGTGATATACAAATATAAAATTTTCTAACAAATGAATGACAAATAATATCTATTCGAAAGAATAAGAGAAAGAAGAATTGATAAATAAAGGAAATGATTAAAAATTCTTCTCATATCCTTTAGCACGTTTCAATTTCTTCTTTTACATTTATTATATTCAACAGATTTTCTTTAATATATTATTTAGATTTGTTTGTGCTCAACTAGCAGCACATACCCAACACTACCATCGCAGTTTAACTAGTCTACGCGCTCTGTGATTGACCAATGTTAATAACTCATTAACAAAGCTCTAACGAAAATTTTTTTCAAAAGAAAATATTTAAAATTATTTCAGAAATCTCCAGCTAACCATTCCATATTTTCACATTTTTTGATATTTCATACCACATAGTTAAGAAATATATATTTTATAAATATATATTTATATATCAAATTTTTTTAATTGTTTTATGGTATCATAAGAATATATCGAAATTTACTATTCTATTATCCACGTACCATAATATATAAGAAATTCAGTCTACTTCAATCTTTCAATATCTAAAAAATAAAAAATAAAAAATAGAGCATAATCATTTATTTATTGCGAGTAATTTATTTTTATTCTAATTTTGTGAATCAGGTTAATAAACTCATAACGTAACAAATGTCTGGTAAATCAATATGTTTTGCCAATCTAATTAATCGCAAAATCGTCTTCTAACAATTATATAAATGACTAATACAACCATAATCTCAAGTTAATATTGCCCGATTGTGCAACTATTGACTGTTATGTACAATTGCTGATTGGAAGACGAATGATTTCAGGCCAAATTCAATATAGATCACGGATTTCGAATTTGTTTTCGTTTTTCAATCTTTTCAAGAGGGGAACATAGTTGATTGGATGAAATACAGAATTATGATGTGCTATTGAAACTGTTTTTCAGACAATTGCGAAAAACAACGATTAGAACAAAGATAATGGAAGAATCGATTTAACGAATATACAAGAATAATAAAGAATGGTGAACGAAGAAAACGAGATTCTGGAAGATGTCTCTTGACGTTAGAATTTAATGATTCATTCCTTTTTGCATGATGGATGAATAACCACTCTAAACTTATCGTTTAATAAAACGTTATTATTATGACTACCACTTGATATGAACAATGCATTTCGTTTGAAATGGTAGAAAGATTAAGCTTATATTCATTGGAATGTAATTTGATATTTTTTTTAAGTTCCAATGATTAGACACGTAAATAGACAAAGCTTTCATATTTCTTTCGTTTTTAACATCGTTTGAAAAATCAGAATGGATAGTTGAAATTGGTATAGTAGCCTGGATTTACATGAATCGAATTTTAATTTTGATCTTTTTATTATGGATTCAAAATTATGAAAATTGACTTTAGATACAAGATAATTTTAGATTCTAATATAATTAGTTGAAGTTTTATTTTTAAAACACAATAATGTAGAAAATAATACATTATGTTTATAAAGAAAATAATACAAGAATTTAATAATAAAGTATTTAATAATGTTTGGGAAAATATAAAGATTTTTTTCATGTCGTGAAGATTATAAAGGAAATAATTTTTAATTTGTTGAAAGAAGTTTCTTGATAAATTCTCTAAATTTAGTAGATATATGAATTATGTACGAATTATAGGTTTTTTTTTTATAAATTTTACCGATTTCACATGAAGTAGTATGAATTGCAAATGAAATAAATTCATAAGTATAATTTGAAAAATTGACTTGTAAAATTTTATTCGTGTACTTATACAAACTGTTATGCAAGACAATTTATTAGCTATACTGATTATTTATAACTTGTAGCATGTAAAATGTCACTAGTAATATTAATTTATTGTTTGAACGCTTTGGAATGTTAGTGATAATAATGAAGATTATTTTACAATTGTTTTGAGAATTCTAAATTTAATTTAGAAAGTGAAATTTATAGTTAAATATATTTTATGAATAAAGATAATTATAATTAAATCTAATGAAAATAATAAGTATATATAATATCTAAAAATATATATAAATCATAATTTTATTTATATTTAATAATCTTATTGTTTTCTAGATAGAATTCTGAAATATATCTTTAATTTTTACTATATTTACTATATTTACTAGTAATTTTCATTCTTCATATTATTGCAAATAAGGTATTTACTTAAATATATCAATTTTATATTAAATAATAATGAAATTATTCTAATTTTACTACTGAGCTTAAATACTAGCATATTGAAAGCAAACAGAATATTAATAGAATATTTGGATAATAAAAAAATTTCAATTGAATCAGAAAAATTTAATTCAGTATATTTAATAAATATTTAAAGTTAAAAAGTAAAAAAGTGTAAAACAAAAATACGCTTTGCTTTAACGCCCAATGTTTTACGGATTTCATTGCGAAATGAAAGTATTCCCTCCTATGACGGAAGCTCATTTGGAAAACACAGACTATACGCATGATGCATACATTCATGATATCATGATTGGCTGACTGCCAATCGTATCTATACACCCTCTACTTTTACTCGAGTTTATCGTATCTCTCTATCATGATCCATGATTCTGGTTTTATCATTTTTTTCGAATTTTTTCATTCTATTTCTCTTTCATAAATTTCAAAATAACTTAAACGTTAAACTTAAACGATAAATATTAAATTCAATTTAAATCTTTCAATAAATATTTTTAGACAAACACACTAAATAACATTCAGTAATGATTGATATTCATTTATAGGAAATCATGGAAAAAATATGTTATATCATTTATTATTAAAAATTTTTAGAATCATTTTTTTTTAATTTCATCAATTTTCTAGTAAAAAAAATTTTAAACTGAAGTATAAAATAAGTATGTCATACCAAGATATATTTATACGTATTAATAAAATATATTATTCTACCGTAGGATCTTTATAGATCTATAAAGATATTTTTAAAAATACATATAAATTACTTATAAATCTTTAAATTTTTTTTAAATTTCATTTTGGATTGGAAATAACCTATCAAATGATCTGATATTTTTTAAAAAAAATTATCCATACATTATCAAAGTTATAAATCGAAACATATATATTATATTTTTATTTATTTATTTTTTTTTTTTTTTGTTTAAACTTCGATCGTGTTTAGACTACATAATTTATAATGCAATGTTAGAATGTCGAATGCTTATTTCATCGAATTATAACAATTATGATACAAGAGGAATGAAAATAAATGTTCTGTATTTAATCAGCCGGGTATCGTATAGTTCAATACGAAACCGAGAAGAGCGATGTGTTAACGTTTCTCTCATCGATCGTACGTTACAATGAATTCTTTTTTAGTGCCTCTCAACCCCTCTGAGATATTGATCCTGACAAATTGTTAAGATTATCATATGATTCGCGAATGTTGTAAATTTATTTAATCGTTGGACAAGTAGTAAGAGAAACTAGGGCATTAAGAATAATTAATCGTTGGAAATATTATATGTGCGTGTGTGTTTTGTATAATTGGATTATTTATATGTTATTTTGTATAATCTCATACATTATGCTACGTCCTACTTTTTTCATTTGGAACATAAAATATATTCCTCCATATAGAAACTTAATTCAGTAGAAATTTATCAACGCAAACTTCTTATTATATTCTTGTTGTGTATGTGGGTTACTAAAATATGAAACTATAAGAAAATTATGAACACCTTTGAAGTTTGAAGCTTATCTACAAGTATGTAACTTATAATCTCAAACGTGATTCGAACCGCAAACAGTTAAGATAGCACGCAAATAAAATTATGGACATCAAGTAACCATTGTGACTAAATTTGATAAATATTACAAACTTTTTATCGACTCGTATGTATATATATATATTTTTTGCACTATTTGATGAGAAAGTTAAGAATATCAGTTTTGAATTTAGAAAATATTTCAATCAAAAAAATTCATGATATTTCTTAAAAAAATACAAATTAATATTTATAAATATTAATATTATAAATTATAAATATATAAAAACGATCATTATAATTACATAAAATATAATTAAAATGTTAAAAAATAAAAATAATACAATTAAACGTATTATGATTATCCTAAATGCAAATAATGTCTTATATTTAAATTTTAATCAAATTTTAGTTAGGTTAAGTTACGTTAAGAGATTTAGTTAGGTAAGTTACATTAAGTTACGTTACATTAAGAGATAGATTAGATTATTTAGGTTAAGATTTTTGAATTCGCGTTAAATCATAATTAAAATTTAAATTTCTAAATTGAAATTTCTAAATTGTGTCAAAGAAATAAAAAATATAAGAAAGATTCAGTAATTAATATTTGGCAATAAATAAATAAATAAAAGTCTTAGATGAAAAGCGATATAAGTGACAAAATATTTAAAGAAAATAATAAAATTATTATATTATAATACAAAATAATGTACTTTATATGAAACTTCTATAAATAAATATTAAAATACAATTATACAAATTCATTAGTATCTAAAAGTTTAAAAAAAACTTTTTTAAATATACATTAATTCTTCCAATGCTATATTCTTATATATACAGCTAACCTCAAATATGTCATACGAATCTTGTGAAATCGAAATTTTTGTACGAATAGATAATTTGTTCAAAATTTTAAAAAAATATAAATTTGAATTATTATAACAATAAATAAAATCAATATACTAATGTAATGTAAATTAATATAACAAAATGTAAAATATCATTCATAAAATAAATTTTAAAATAAATCTAAAATTATTACGATAGAAAGATTAAAGATTTTTTTTATATTCATTCCATATATTTATGTACAATGTAAAAATTATGTATTTCTAATCATTTTACTATTAAATTTCTGAATTTTATATATAAATAAAGAATAATAAAATACCTTGAAGAGCACCAAAAATCATGTCTTCGCATAGTAGAAATCTCATTAGACAGTCTCACGTTTTATCACCAAAAATAAAAATGTATATATATTTATAATTTTCAATTTATTCCACAATGAAAATCGTTTTCTTTCCACACAAAAACATTGTTCGAACAAAATCATTTGAGAATTATGTATTTCTTGATCATTCACTGTTCAGCTAAGAAAACCATCTTTGTTCATTGATCAAAGATATCTATAAGGCTTCGATTCGAAGCATTGTTCGTGTCTTATAATCGTAACAACGAATTGATCCCAGTGGGTCAAGGTTGTGAGAAATCCTTCACAGCGATCGACCACCTTCGCTCAGATGGATTCAAGGTGTCGAGCGGCAACGAAATCACTATGTACTTTCGAAACCACGTTGTCGCAAAGAAACTTTCTTAAACCAATTCTATCAACAATTTTTAACGATGTTCGCGATTTTCGTGTTGATTTTTATCGAATAGATTTGTTTGCGTAGAAATGATCGAAGTAAAACACTCAAATTCGAGGACTATCGAAAAAAACAACTTTCGAGGTTAGGTCGACGTTACGTTCAATTTCAATCAGTTCACGATCACTTTATTTATCTATTTATTTTAATTCATGTAAAAAGAAACGAGTTATTTTGCATTGGTTATATTCAAGTCGTTTGTTTCACTAATGTTAGATATAACCACGAAGTTCGTTGAATATTCCCGCGAATTCATGAAAGTTCAAACTTGAAAATTGCAGAAATCCGTTAGTCATAAACACTCGATATCACGATATGAATTTTATTATTTTTTTTCCTTTCGTTTAATAAGTATATTATTATATTAACGTAACAAAAAGAGAGGCACTTATTAAAATCGCGTAAAATTATCGGTCAATGGTCGTTGTTGTTAAGAAGAGAAAAAAATAAAATAAATATAGAAGAGGAATCTGAGAACAAACTCGCGCGTCACAATTCCGACCCTCGCGTGTTTCGTGTTTCACGAAAGAAGAGAAACGTTTTTAGCGTGTTCACCGATCGGAAAAACCGTCCGGTCGGAAGCTTACGCCATTCTCAACTGACGAGCAAAACGGCAAGGCGGCATTTCTCCATCGGTGTGCGCCTCGATCGAGGAAAAAACTTCCTTTGAGTGGGGGAAACCACGCCGGTTGTGACAAGAAAACGCAAAAATTTACACGATACACAACATTTTTAATTGCAATTGTTAGTTTTTTTTCTCATTTTTTTAATTTTATTTTAACTATAATTAATAATATTGTTTATTATATTATTATAGTTAAAAAATATTATAAAATTTTTTAAATACTTATCTGTTTTATCATTTTTTGGAAAAAGAATGAAAAAATTTGAAAAATTTGTTTTAAAAAACTTGTTAATGGAACTTCAGAACTTCCTTTTAAAAATATTATCTTTAGTCTTCATCTTTGTATATTTAAAAGTATAAGCAAATATGCAATCGATAAATGCTTATTAACTACTTCTGGCACTTTTTAAATATTATGTTCTACTTAATTTTAAAATATTTACAACTTCATAATTTAAATTATAGATGAATTTATAAGCAAGACAATGTTAAATGCAAAAAGAAAAATAAATTTTTCGAATTTCAATTAATTTCATAATTAAAACTATGAGTAAACAGAATACTATTAAAATAATACTACCAACTCATTGGTTAATTATCATTTGAATTTAAAATAACTCGCGTGAAAAAAAGCAAAAAGAATAAATAATCACGAATGACCTCGATAATCCAAGAACAAAGGCGTTTCGATTACGTTCTCCATGGGACTCCAAAAGCGTAATCGCAGCTACTTTCAGTCATGCTCAGTCAGCGACCTAATGAGGATGTGCTTCCGCGAAGAACTTGTGTTATTCTCGTACATAACGCATTTATTATGTTAAGTAGATTATATTTTGCAAATATCTGATCTTTAGAATTCTACGATCTATCCATTATCTACTGTCGATATAAATTTAATTTTAAAATTTTCTTCACTTATCATTTCTCATTAAGATTATTAAAATTAAAAAAGATTGTTAAAATTTGAAAAAAAATTCTAAATATATAATTGAGTAAATGTGCATGTGCATGAAATTATTTTAATAAGCAATTTCATAGAAATCAGAAATATATAATATTTATTACTCACGATAATATCATCATGTTAAAAATATTTTTATTATATCATATAAAATATTTATACGATTTTATTTATATTTATATAATATTTGTGTATTATATATATTATTTGTTATAAAATTAATAAAAAAATAAAATAATAATAAATAATAATAATTCTTATTTAATATAGCATGCAAAACTAATAGTATATATGATTAATATAAAATTATATAAAATGTTATATAAAATAAAGAAATATAAAAAATATTATATCATATAATAGGAAATATTTTTAGAAAGTAGTGAATTAAAATATTGTAAGAATAAATATTATATAATTTTATTATGTTAATATATTTATATCAGAAAAAATTGAAATTAGAATACACATGAAGCCCAAAATACCTCAGATAACAATAGTTTGCAATTGTTTGTAGGGCCCTTTCTAAACAAGGCTGTTAATCGTACTAGTGACATTTTACAAATGCCATGTTACGACATTTTCGAATACTTTTGTCCTAAATTGTTACGATATGTCAGCGTCGATAAATATATTCATCGTCGAAAATCTCTTATGGTTGAAGGTAATAACCTGTATCATGTAACGGCGAAAAGAGGAAATAAGAAATGTCACATCACTCTGTGACGATGTTTTTAAAATTGGCATTAAACGTGTGTCTCAAAATTATAAATATCATGTCAAGTTTCGATTTCGTTTTGAATGATTCAACATAAGAAAGAATGGGGGAATACATATGGATATTTAAATGTATTATAAATATTTTATTTTATTTTTTTTTTCATAGACAATTTAAAGAATTTTTATATTATTATTATTATTATATACATATAAAAGTTATAATATTAAAAGATAGAAAAAAATTAAGTTTTCTTTCATGTTTTATTTTTAAATGAGAAAAATAAAAATTCAAAAATAATTCTTACTATTTTTTATTTATGTTAAATGAAAAATATATCAAACGTTTCAGTGAAACAATTGTAAGTCTTTGAATATTAATTGTATTGAGAATAAAAGATGGTATAAAACAAAGTTATATATATTTTATATAATTGATTGTCTATATTCTACCATTCTAAATAATTAAAGTCTTAAAAAGATATACATGTTTATAGGAGGATATAGAATATAGAATAATTGATGAATTACAGTGGACAGATTTTTTTCTATGTCTTATCGGTATCACGTTTCGAGCAAGACTGTGATTAATCAATACTTCCGGTTGACAAGAATGGAGCAGTCTTCGTATTTCCGTTGTGAACTATATATTTCATAAAATTTATTCATTAAATATTTATACAAATAGTTTACAGTTTATCGTATAAAATCATATGCAATCTGCTAGTTTAAAATAAACTAAAAAAATGTTTTACTAATCGCGTAATTTAAAATTTCACATTTTTCAGAAAATAAATATATTTGTGACGTTGTTGTTTTAATATCAATAATTTTTTTAAATTCAATATCAATTATTTGTGAAAAATACATGTGAAGATAAAATACAATGTATATAATTATATATAAAAATTATTATACGATTTTCTCAGCAAAATCCAATCAATTATTACAGAAATATATAAACAAGAATTTCATTATATTTCATATAAGTATAAAATTTCTATTATAAACTTTGAATATTCGTGTAAATTTATATTTTTATTATATTTTTATGATTATAGCCACAGAAAAGAAATTTAAATAAAAATTTATTACACCTATATAAATATTATAACAATATACAAATAATATACATTATTTATATTTTTTATATTTTTTTAATTTTATTTTATTATATACATTCAATTTTATTTTATTATATACATGTTTTTAAATCTTTAAATTTTTCATAAATATTCATAATATAATTATAAATCGAATATATGATAATATACATATATGAATACTTAACATATATTCTAAAATTCTAAAAGAATTATTGATAAAATTTTTATGATATCTATTTTTTTTATGATTTTTTTTTTCAAGTTCATTCCCTTCTTATATGTATTAATATGTACTCATAAAATTAAGAAGCATACGTACTTCTTAATTTAAATATTATTACCCAAATAATAACGTTATTGCGTGATTTAGCGACAAAATAATTGAGTAAGTCTACCATTTTGGTTATCGGTCTAACACGTGTGTTTTCACAGAAGATTTTATTGTCGTAAATTATCATGAAGTAGAATCTTCCAGAAAAAAAAAAAATAATCAGAAATATAAGAATGATTACATGATTTTTTCTTTTTCTTTTTTTTCTTTTTTTTTTTTACATAATATTGACGCAGTGAATCTATTTGACGTCAAACGATTCTTTTATATACTTTGCGACAAAATTTATGAGAAGAAACTGTTTCAAAAGCCTTGTGAATTTTATCTTTCTTATCATTATTTTCTCGAGTTTCGAATCACGTTGAATACATTAATTAATGATTAAAATAAAATAAAATGTAAAATATAATGTAAAATATTTTACATTATATATTATAATAGTTATTCGTAAATATTAATTAAATTAATTTTCAAATAATAAAGTTAGAATATGTAATTTTTTTAATTTTCATCTTATATCTTTTGCTGCGATGCTTTTTTTTCTACGTAAAACATAGAATGTGCATTAAAATGAAATAGTATTTTAAAATTACACAATTTCTAAATGATATCAATTCAGACTTAATTCCATTAATCCTATCTTAATTATTAATCGTTGATTAATTAAATGGATTAATGCTATTCAAAAAATAAGTGTTAGAATTTTTTCCTCATAAATTTTAATTAAAAATAAAAACTTTTCCTATCAATAATCAAGAAACAATTTTCACACTTTAAAACGTTAATGATTATTATCTTCCAATATTTATATCGAATTTTATCATCGAATAAATATTTCGAATGATTTGGCCAATTACATCAAAAACCAGTCGTGATGACCGAAATTAAAAGTAATATTTATGAATAACAGGAGGAATCGGACTAAGAAGATCGCGTGACGAAGTAATGAAAAGACGAAATGTGCTATCGTTCTGTGTGGCCCTCACTTCTGACTTTACGCCTGAGCTTACGTCAAAAATGGACATGCCAATAATATATCACCACGAGACGACACGATTCCATTTTGTTCGTTTGTCACTGTAAAATTATTTCATTCAATCAAACGATGAAAATGCATGATGATTTATCGAGTTACTGTGACAAACGATACATTGAGGAACTATTATTAAAATAACTTGGTGACATACGATGAAGAATTGAAGAAATTTCCGATAATTTCTTTGAAACGCGATACACTTGAAGAAAATCATTAATAAAGAAATGTTTGACAATTTGATCTCTTTTATGATCGCGTACTTAATTTTGTGGGGAATTTTAAAATATATGGATGAAAAAAATAATGTCTGAAAACTTAATAATAACGAACGTTTGACATATGTAACAATAAAGATTCAACCTAACCTTAAATTTGATTAACGCCGTCCATTTGCGTAACAAAGACGAAGCTATTCATTTTGGCTGGTTTGCAATAAAAATGTTCTGGAAAAATTTGATAATGCTATTTGGTAATTTGTATTGTTATTTTTTTTCCCCCCGATTACAGAATATTTTCTATATACTTTTTCTTTTCATTTTCACGCTTAATATTTTCACATCAAATTGTATCTTATAATAAGATAATTCTTTTATAATGTATGTAGAGTGGAAAAATAGATAATCCATTGTTTAAAGATAGATTTAAACACGATTATATAATGAACAAAGCAATTCTTATTACGTTTCACTTCTTAGTTGCGGTTGCTAATTGATGCAAATACAGAAATTCATGTTTCCAAGTACTTATACATATGTAACAAATATATAATAGTACGATTGCTGTGTAAGATTAAACAACATTCGAGAAATAACGAGTAACTACGATATATAAGATAATACATAGTACTATAAACTTCTAAGTTAAACCTAACCTAAATTATTCAGCAAACAAGATCAAACTTCATAAGATTATAGATATAAAATTATAGATATATAGATATAAAATATGGATTCGAAATATCAAATCTCATGGAATATTAATTATCACATTCTTGGAAAATCGTCTCGATAACAAAAAAGTGTCAATCGTTGTTCAAAGCCATTTTGCTATCTAAATTGTTCCGATAAATAAGTATGATTAAACAGATAATTAGATAATAAACGAAACGTGCTTTCGCTTAAATATCTTCTAAATTCCGAAAAATTGAAATTCTATATTTTGAATCCATCGCTCGTTCTGAATTTTATATCGATCAACCACCGAATCCATTTCCTTAACATAAATTCAAATTGTACATATCTAACAACGAGTCTAAATAAAAATTTTAAATTTCGCAATCAATATTAGTTTTGCTACGATTTGCTACGATGTAAGATTTCTGGAATAGATAATTCTGTAGATTTTTCGAAATCGAAGCCATCTTTTTCCCTATGTATCAACAGCTGGCGTCTCTCTGTTTACGTCATTTTTACACGATAATACATCCCGGGCTGTCAAACGGTTAATAAAACCGGTGGCAGGCCTAGATACGTATCCATTGTGCAAGCATGCATAATGGACGGCCTGTCTCTACCCCTTTTAGACGTTCATAATACACACTACGGCCTTGCGATGAGCGACACAGTCTCACTTTGACGCGCCTCTTTGCGAGATCGAAACGGACGCTCCTCTAACGCGATTCACTAGTAAATTGTCCCTTAATTCCTGTGATAATTGTTCGAGGAAACGACACAGTATCGACATTGGTCGATCAATCGACGATACAGCCTGAACTAATCTCGCTTAGGATCTCGTAGAAATGCTATCTTGGGAACGTTATTGAAACGATGATTGCCTGTTTTAAACTTGATCGAGAAACGAACGAATCTGGCCGATATTCATGACTCTCCGTTTATAAACACCAATTAAAACACTTTCATCCCTCGAACGTATCCGAGAGAAATTGAGGTACATCGAGGGACAAAAGTACTCGTACAGTAATGGTTGATGCAGGAAATTGTGATGATAGTTAAATTAGAAATAAAGCAGGAGTATCATTAAGAATTGGAGACTTAGTATAACATATTCAATGAATAATGGATAAAGACCATTATAATCGAAAATATATTTTAATTTTTACGCGATTCGAAACACACTGTTCATATCATTTATCAATATATATATTTTATTTTAATACATATTATCTTATATTACAAAGATATATATTATCTTTGTGCAATTATCTATATTAAATAAATTTCATTGGGAATTTAATTGAAATTAACAGTTTATATTCACCGTAACTTTTAATTTTCTAAGATACTCAAAAAATAAATATTTTTTTAAAGATTAATGATTATTAAATCTCAATTTTAACCCTTTTATTATGCTCACTTCTTATCTTTTCACATTTATGAATATCAACAATATCGATAATTTTATTAGCATGTTTATCATGGCTGGAATAAAAAAGTGAGCAAACGAATCGAGTTCGATATAAAATTGCAAGAAGGATTGAATGACAAGAAGGATTAAAGACGTAGGACAACGAGTATCGTTGTAACCGGAGCAATCCCCTATGGTGACCAAAAGGGTTGGGCCGGAGATAGAAAAGGGTGCGGTAGGCAATCATAGATACTGTTCCATTTAACTTAGCCAGTGTTTATTCCATTTAAGCGTGACCTAATCCCATGTTTCTCTATTAGTTCCTCCACTCGTAAAAGATTATCAATGTGATGATAAGAAAATTGGAAATATGTATTGCTAAACTTTAGAAATCTTTAGTTATTGAAAATAAGCAATAAAATTAATATAAAATTCAACATAAATATCTTTACGAGTTTTTTCTAAACGAATTCTATATATTAAGATCTATGATGTGAAAACTTGTAATGGAATATTTTTAAATATTAATTTATTATTATAATAAAGTTTTTTAAAGAATTCTTTTTTGAATTCTAATTAATTATTATTTATTATGCTATAAAAAATAAAATATCGATCCAAGAAAATTGTATTACATTAATAAAGAAAAAATAAATGATTAATAATTACGTTGAAACGATATTTTTTTTTCAATTATTAGTTTTTAAAAAATATTATAAAATAATATTAAATTTTGTAATGTATACATTAAAAAAATCTGTACATTAAAAATTTATAACAAAATATAAAATTGTATAAAAAGAAAATGTATTTAAATTTATTCTCTTCTTATTTGTCTAGTTGAAATTGTTCATTCTTTAGATAAAATCACATTACCATATAACCATAAATATTTTTTAAATCAGCGCAAATAAAAAAAAATTAATGAGATGCATAAATTTTGAAATGGACGCATGGCTGTTTGATTTAAATGAACGTTTACTACTGTACGAAATTGAAGGACGTCGTTCTGATCAGATCACAGCAATGCACGCAAAGTTTTCAAATCTCGCGCCACTTATAAATCTTTTCATTTTCCGATTATTCTATTGCACAATTATCGTCTGCGTATTAACAACGAAAAAAAAAAAAGAAAAAAAAATGTTCTGTTCGATCACGAACGAAATTTATGGAATCGAAGAACATAAAGGGATAAAATGAATTGCGTAAATAAAAATATAAAATCATCAAGAGATTGATAACCAATATGATGTGATGGAATTTTATGTGATTTGTTAATATTAACACATGCAACAATAATGTAAATGACTTGGAAATGGAAATGGAATATATAATATCTATAAAAATTTGCCTATATTTAGATATCTATTTAGAATAGTTATCTTTAAAAGATATTAAAATATTTGAAATTGATTAGAAATTTAATTAAATTATAATCTATATTATAATTTATGTTAGAAATATTTTATTCAAACGATTAGATTATATTTATAAATTAAAATAAGCGATTAAAATAATAGTTGGAATTAAAATTCTAAATAAATATATTCTTATTTTTCAATGAAATCATTTTTTATCCTGTTTCACATTTCATTTTCATAATTAAGAACAATGTGAAATTATAACATTTTTGAATATATACAAATCCAATGAAATGTAAATACAACTACTGTATATATATAAATTAATGATTACGTTAAAAAAAAAATTATATTGTATCACAACGAAATACTGCACTCTACAATTTGCTTAATAAACATACCATTTTTCAAAGTAAAAAAGTCAAATAGCAACTGCTTATTGAATAAATTTTTAATTAACAGCTATGTAACAACTTAATTATTGTTTATACTTGCGATAAATACAAAGAAATAAAAAAGAAGAAAAAAAAAGATATATTATTTTAATTGAAAATGACTAGACGAAATTTATTTGCAATCACGAAGATCATTCATTTAATACGTAAGAAAACGATATAGAGTATTTTCATTCGATCAAATATATTTCTTTGCGATATTTACGAAGAATCGTTGAAAACGCGACCCTTATTGATAAGATAAGTCTGAAAAGAGAATAGAATGATAAGAATTCCAAAAGTATTCTATATCGAACAATTTTATAAGTGTAACAATAATGACAACGCACGTAAATGTAAGCACTCAATTTACACGAAATGAGGCAATGCTTTTTATAGATGGTTTATAATTATTAACATACATTATGATAATTATCTTTCACTAAAAATTCATCGATAAGATTTCAACAAGATTTCTACAACTTATAAGTGAAATTTTCGATCACATACACGCTTATATTACGAAATCAATTTTATAATAAGTATAAAATATAATCTACATGCAATCATTGGAATAATAAAAAATTCATTGATAATTTTTTAATGAAATTTTTGTCGTGCAGAAATTAAATTTTCGATCGTATTGGCATATATTTTTTTTAATAAAAATTTGACTTAAGTGATTAAGTAAATCTTATACTCATCAAAAAATCAACGAAATATTAAATACCCAAAATAATATTAATCAAATCTTTCTCTCGTCTTTTATAAGTTCTGCTTTCTCTTCAGCATTAATATTAAAAAAAAAATGTAAATGCTTAAAAGAAAAACCGATAAATTTTAATGCTCGTCATGTAAATGACGATAACATGGACCAGAGTTCTTTTGATTCATTAAGTTTTTCTTTTCTATGAATGCACTTGCCAGATGAAAAATTTCTAAAGAAACATCTTAGTATCATACTACGACTCGTCTTTGCTTTTTTTAATTCTTTCTGTCAGCATTCATCGAAACGACATTCTGCAACCGACGCATATTTCACATCGCGTAATTCACATTCAAATTAAAAATTGACTCCGCGAAGAAGGAATGTTACGTTTCGTGACGAAATAATGTCTCGCCATTATGAAAAAAATGTAAATGCATCGTCAAGAATATAAATAAGAAAATTTCTTAAATAAAAAAATGTTTTAATCTATATTTATTACTATATAAAAATAGAAATAAAATATTTTATAATGTTAGAAAATATATTGCTATTTATTTGTTTGATTATATGTAAATGATAAAAATACTAATAAAAATACTATTTCTAGCAGAAAAAATAAATAAATATTGTATTATATATAAAATATAGTTTTTCTCAATTGTTGAAAACGAAATCTTGCATATTTTTCAAGTTTGAATTTGATACTAAATTTAATTAAACTTTATAGTATCAATAGATATAAACTATCCAAATAGAAGAAATTTTATATACGTAGATACTGACTGAATATTACATTTATCAATGAGATTTGTAATACAAAATAAAAATTATAAAATATGAAAATATTAAATTTTAAATTTGATAATTCTTATAAATATCAAATAATAAAATTAATAACAAAATCGTTGGAAAAAATGTATAGTATTATTATATATATCTTCAAAAATATAATACATTTAACATTTGTAAAGTTCTACTTGATATCTATCACCTATATTAAAATTTATAATCTTATATTATTATTATTTGTAACATTATTTTGTTCTAAATATTTGTACAAACTTTAATACTGAATAAAGAACTATATTTAACAGAAATATATTTTCAACTGGTCTTTTATAGAAGGTTACTTGTATATGTAAGTATATAGCGGAAGTTTTTCAGAAGCGATAAGAGTTTTACTTCTTATCCAACGAAATATCTGCAGATCAATCTTATATAACGTCTTAATTAGTTAATAAGTATAGTTCGAAAAAAAATTAATTAATACTTTCAATCGATCTTTGAAAATTAACTCGAATTTAATTTATATTAAATATTTAAATATTATATATAAATAAATAAAAGAATGTAAAAAAATTGATACGAGTATCCAATCATTCCTTCATACAAACAGTTGTTTATGCAACCATTTATGCAATTATTTATGCAATCGAGAATGAAAGAAAAAAATAGCTGTTGGATAATATTTATATAAAATATTTCATTTTTTAACTTTAAGTTCTTTCTGAAATTAAAATTTAAACATATTTGGCTATCAATAATTTGAATATATAATTGTATTAATTTTTACAAAAAAAAAAAAAAAAAAAGAATCAAAAATTATATTTACCACAAACTAATCAGAATTTTCAGTTATTGAATATACAAAACTGGAAAAATCCATCAAAAATAATATGATCACGCTCAAAACAAAAATATTTTTCAGAAGATTTTAAAATATCAGGACAAAAATATTTTAAAAGATATATATTTTTTTCTCATTCTGGATACATATCATATCGAACATTTTCTTTTTTTTCACTCGTTCAGAGACATAAGTCTTTGTTTGACTTTGAAAGATGAATACATATAGATTTACCGCATATATCGGCTTACTCTTTGTCGGTAAACTTAATGCTGCATCTGTTCGCAAATATGACATAGGTATTCATAAAAAGATTGTGAATGTATCAATTTCATTCGTCATTATTATCAAAGAATTGAAATATAATACATTTGTATATCCAAGTAATTAATTAATTTTTTTACAACTATTTAATTTCTTTGAATATTAATTTTATTTCATTGTGGACTTTATGTATTAATTATAAATGATAATAAGTATAAGCTTAAAAGAATAAAAGAATGTAATAAAATTCTAATTCATTTTTTTTTGTTTAATAAAATAATTATATTTTATTTTATTTTATACATATTATTTTAATTCTTAAGATATGAAAATAATTTGAATTTTTTGTTTCATGTTATATTTTTTGTATAAATATTAAAAGTATTTAAGAAAATTATTAAATATCAATCTTTCTATAATTTTAAATATTTTGGATATGATAAAAATTTTAGAAAAATCAGTAGAGAAATCTCGTTTGGAATCTTACACAGATTTTCACAGCTTGGGATCCTAAAGATTATAATTAGTTTCCCAATATATTTTGAGATGCGACTCCCTTTTATAATAGTTAAATGCTGCAATCCCCTTTTCTGTTTTATTTTTAGATATGAATCATACACAACATCCGTTAAAAATCTGTTTATCATAACAAATTTAATATTTCAATAAGTGTCAAATAATTGTAAGCTTAATAATTGTATATATATTGTATGTATATTGTATTAATTGTATGTATATTGTATTAATAATAATAATTGTAACTGATTACTTAATTTAAATAAATAGCTTTATTCTATTTGACATTCTGTTACTTTTAGTAAATTCTGTTACTAGATAATCTATTTAAAATATTATAGATAGAATTTTCTTTTAATTTAATTTCTAATAAAGGATCATTGCTCTTCAGTTCTACAAATCAATATTGAACTATATATTTATATATATTATAATAAATATTAAATTTATATTTTTAGAAAATATAATGTATTTCGAATTCATATTCATAAAAGATAAATACATACAATAATTATAAAATTCAACAAATGTATGCAACAAGTTTTTTCTTCTTCGACGTGATTCAATAAATCAATATTGAATAAAATTTAAAATAAACATTTCATCTTGATTAACTTTAAATATTAGAAAAACAAAACAAATATTAGAAAAACTTTATATGCTATTTATTACTAATAATATCTCAAATTAAATGGATTTTCAATAATACCATCTAATTTCGTGTTACTACATTCCCAAAGTTTTGATTTATCAATAGGTTAATCAATATTTAACGTACCTACACACCGACTGTCACCTGTCTTGCATTCTATGATTCACACTCATGTTCTAAGGTGCTAAAAATATAGTCTGATAATTATTGGTATTCGAAGTATGTATATTGTTCCAGTATATGCACCTGTGAATCAAAGGTCTGATCATCGGTGTATCATCAACATTCATTTATACTACAAACAAATACACGTACGAATTATTATTATAATTGACGAGAAAAACTTCATAAAAGTTGACTTCATAAAATTAAAACTTGATAACATTTTTTTACAACACGATATTTAAAAAAAAATTATCATATGAATAATTAAATCATTTTTATTCGATCAAGAATTAATTAAATACACATGTACTCATTGAATTTTAAAATTTGATTTTTTCGAAAATAATATTTTAAATGAAAATATATTATACTATGTTTTCGCTTTTTTACTTTTACTTGTATGATTGTAATAATCTGTTTAATTAATTTATTCTTATCAAAATTGGTTAAGTAAGTACATGTATACTTAAAGAAAAATTTTAAACTCGATATTTCCAAAAACAAAGCTTCGAGCGAAAAAATTTTATTCTTTCTTTTTCATTTATTTTGCATGTAGAATCATCTTTTTCTTAATTATCATCCTTTATATAATCTTGCACGTAGCTTTCGATTAGTGCACGAGCACTGAAAGTTAACGAGATGGAATAACTGAGGGAAATAATGTCGCAAAGACTGCTTAGGCACGCGATTATGCAACATCCTATCTGTATTTGTGAGAAGTTATCGTAAGTCACAGCTCCGGCTCATTAATTAATTTCCCAAGCTAATGACGCCAGTTAGATTTCTGCAAACAAACCACGAAGAACGAGGCAGAATATGGTACGTATTTTCCCATATATACATTCATACATATGCATGAATATATTCTAACTGTTCAAAAATTCAGTATAGCTTCTAATATTCATTGATCATGAAAAGAAAATAAAATAAAGCATAATGCAGAAATATAGATAATTTTTATCTCGAATATTAGATTATTAATTTATTATAGTTTATTTTTCTATCACATTGCCTGTTTTATATTTTTATAAATGATACATATTTTTATTCAATTCGTATAGTTAAAATTATTTTACAAGTTATATGTGAAAAAATTTGTTATTAAATTTGATATTATTTTAATATTGCCGATTATTAAAATCGAAAATTAAATCGTAAAATTTCAAATAAATATGAAATAATAATTATAATTTTTAGTGTAATAATATAATGATTTAAATTATATGTAAACTTAAATGCATTACTCAGCAAACTTTCATTTTTATTTTTCTAAAAATAAATATACAATAAACCACGGAAATATTTATTCTTATTTTCCTTATGAAAAAATTCAACTTTCCTTCTCATCGAATAAATCTTAAACTTTTAAATGATGGTATATACAATTTGTGTGCATAATCTGCAATGATACAGAACGATGAAGCAAAAAAAAAAAGGGGAACAAATGATATATGTGTAAGAGAAACAGATATAGAAGGTTCTGCAATCCGTTATTACTAATGGATTCTGCATTGATCCTCATTATCATAAACAGAACGTTCATCGATATTGTGCAATTTAATGAATCTGTCGTTTTGAGAGCGTAACACCGGTTAAACATCGATATTTTCCCTGTCGATTTTCGCGGGGGCGGTGGTTGCTTAATAGAGGAGGAAGTAAACCTGATCGATCCGCAGGTAGGTATACATTTTCCTGGATCCGAAAGTATAAAAATATACGGAGAAGAATAATAGTAGCGTCCTCTTTCCTCGCAGGCTTGCGAATGACGTGGATCAACCAGTTTTGCGTCAAATCTATTCTTTATTTTTTTCTTCTTCTTTGTCTTCCTTTTCTTTTTACCTTAACTTTCTTTTTTTCATAATTATTTACCAGAATGAAATGTTATATAATTAAAAAAAATGATGATTTTCGTTTGAATTTGTGATTTTGCATCAATTTATCATAATAACATCTATTAATATAATATTTTAAATTTTATTAAACAAATTGAAAATATCAGTATTTATTTATGTAGTCGATAATTAAAAATTAAATAATTTGCAGAATTTCAATTAATTTCAATTAAACTCTAATTTTATTATATTATTATACATTTTAAAAATTTCACGTTATTCTATCGGATATATATATATATAATACACGATAAAATCGTGATAAATCTTTTCCATAATATTATGTTTGAAAAGTACATAAAAGAAATTGTCATCTACTTTTAAAAAATCCACGAATATTCGTGGAATTCAAGTTAAATCGAATGTTTATTTCCCCGGCGATTTGTCTGTCACTATTTATAAGCATTTTAAAAAAGGCGCCAAACAGTGCAGTAGCCGGCGCGTAGTTGGCGCGTTTCAGAGGGCAATAAGAAGGTCGGACGTTCAACTGATTTCACGAGACGAGAGGCGTGAATTAATACAGTGTCAATTCTTCTTCCCTCGAATCAATTGTCGGCGTACTATCTCGAAGGTTTACAAATGATGATACCTAACATTTCATTTAGTTGGCGAGCATATATAATACAAGCGAACCGAACAAACAATCGTATCGAATAAATTGATTGCATT
Source organism: Apis cerana (assembly GCF_029169275.1). Taxonomy (NCBI): domain Eukaryota; kingdom Metazoa; phylum Arthropoda; class Insecta; order Hymenoptera; family Apidae; genus Apis; species Apis cerana. The sequence continues at coordinate 5,521,104 of NC_083857.1, forward strand.
TGTTCGAAACGTTCTTGGAAATATTTAACCACAAGAAGAGATTGAAAATTCGACGTTAAATTTCGCGAATTCTTCTTATAAAAGAAACAAACAAAAATAAAGATTTCGAGAAATTTTTTGGTTATTATGAATCATAATTTAATTTTAAATTTAAAATTGATATGATCACAATTTAGGTTAAGTTAACCTAATTTAGGTTAAGTAACCCTCTAAATTTTGAGATTTTAACATCTATATTGTATCTATATTAGTAGTACGTGACATAAATACGTGAAAAATTTTAATAATTGTATTTAATTTATAATTTATATTTGTATTATATATAATAATTATTATTTACATCGAAATACTTATATTTGTAATACTTATGTCTTTGTAATATTTTTATAATACCTATATTTAAAAAAGTATTATTTGATTTTTAAATATTTAAAATTTTATTATGTGATTTATTATGTAACTTAATTAGTGAATTTTAGTACGTACTTTATTATAATATTATCATATAGAAATCGAATATTATTTATTAATTTAAATTATATATGAAAAATCAATCCATATTTTATTTTTTACACGATAATGAACAACAATAGAATCTAAAATATAAATCTAGAAAATATAAACATAAAATAAAATGAAAAAAAAAAAAATTTAATTCAAATTATGTGATTAATCATAATCCAATATTAAGAAGGATTAAGATTTAATAACTGCTAACAATAACTTACTTGAGGATTCAGATAAAATTTGAACCAGAAAAATTTGACTTCATTGAAAATTGAGAAGAAAAATTTCATACATTTCTAAGCATATAAGAAGAATTCGATTTAATTTAAGAAGAAAATTCAATTCGATCTGAAATTTAAAAGAAAAATCCAAAATTTATAAATGAGATTCGATTGGTAACAAAGCTGAATATTATAAAATCTATAATCGTTTATAAATTTTACATTTTTCTCTCAGAAGTGTCCTTGCAAGCCTGTCTATTCATATTTTACGCCATGTGGAATGTCACAATATCTCGTTATTCTATTCAACCTTGCTTTATGCGATTACGTCGCACCTGTAAAGTTCCGATTCCAATAAGTAAAAGACATTAAATAGATCGATTTCTATTTTTTAAAACTGCAACATCGTTTAAATATCGTTCTTTGTGCTCCCTTTTTATGTCCTCTGATTCTCACGATCAAGAAAACTACCCATGGACAATTTAATAAAAATCGCATTCTCAATTGTGCCTTGTTCCTGCTATTTCTCGAATGTTATAAGATGGCCAATCAACGCTTCGTATTCGTTAAAGAAAACTATTTTGCCCTTTGTACCTCTGTTATGAAACATTTTATTTATATGCAGTTTGACATTCAATAAATCGTCGAATAAAATTATCACTCTGATGTTTCGTCGAATAAAGATTAATATCGTGATAAATTCATTAAATTTGTGTATAACACAGTTTCATTGTTAGATAAATGGATTCAATTAATAAAAATTCAACCAATCGAATATTATACCAAAAAATTTCATTCTTATAAAATGAAATTCAATGGAAATATAAAAAGATATAAGATATAAAAAATAGATATACATACAATGATTGCAAATATTAGATTATCGTAATAATTCCATCATCATATATGATAAAACTATGTGCATATAATGTTTCTCAATAAGTCCAGACACATGTAAAAATATAAGAATCTTTATAAAAGTTCAAAGGTCACATACTTAAATTATAATATTCGAATATAGGAGAATATCGATTATGCGAATTGATTGTTCGTTTCATTATTTTTCCAATTTAAAATAAAAGAAAATATATATTTTAAGAATAGACATTCGTATGTTTATGTTTTTTTAAATTTTATTTTATATGATCATTATATTATCATTATATTATCGTATTTTTAATCATTATATCGATATCAAACAATTTATTTTTATACCAATTATTGTTTCAAAGTACTACAATTATGATACTTTTTCTTTTTAGAAACAGAATTCAATTATTTATAAAGAATTTTTAATTTTTAATTTCTAATTTTATATGAAATGAATTTATTAACTTCCTCATACTATTTTTAAATTTTCTAAATTAAAAATTTATAAAATAAAATTTTAATTCAAGTTTGCTTATGTTTATATTTTAAAAATATTAGAATAAAAATGAAAAAAATTCTCAATTTATTTATAAATCGCTTTGTTTCAATATTAAACTAAAAAAAAAAAAAAAAAAAAAAATTTTAAAAAAACATTTTAAAAAAGCATTTTAAAAAAATATTAATTATAGTAATTATAAGCATTTATGCAAATACTGGTTATTTAAAGTATCGTTAAAAATAGAGTATGAAATTAATTAAAAGCATGAAGTATAATTATATTTTTCCAAGTACAAAAATTTAATTTAATTGACTTAAATATATTGGTCATTGCATAATGAATGAATATATGAAATGCCTATTAATTTTGATTTAATATAAAACCAAAGACATTTATTAGACTACATATAATATTTCAAGGTGAAAATAGAAGCTAATATTTCATGCCATTAGAAATCGTGGCCAAATAAAAAATGTAAGGACTTAACTATGGAGGATATAAGCGTTTCTTCTTTGGTTGGCCTTTTGACAATGGTCAAGGCTAACTGGTTAATCATAAGAAACTGAATAAACCCACGTCAACGATGCATTGTCTTGTTGATACAATAATTGAGTAAAACGAAAAAGAATTGTGTGATGATGATATCGATGATCGTTTCGCATATATCCTGATGGTTTAAGCATCTCTGAATTATTAAATTGATTTTTTTTCTTTCTAAGGATTTTTTCAGAAAAAAAGATGTCTATGGAATTTTTTTTTGGTAAATGACACTTAATTAAGATTAATGTATAATATATAAAATATTTTCACCATAATTACACTTCTTATTTATTACTAATTACATTTCTTTCAAATTATATAATAATATATTTTAAAAATTGCAATTATCCTTAAAAATTAATTATATGATATATGATATAAAATTAATTGAAAATTTCAACAAACTTTTTACCAATTATGATTTGTTTACATTCTGTTTAAAGTGTGATTTGATATTTATAATTTTTTATTTATGATTCTTTAAATGTGATATTTTTAACTATTTATAAATTTTTCAATTATCAAATATTATTAAAATTAAATGAAAAAACATGACCATGTATTGAGTCAGCTATTTACTTAATGTGAAAAAAATTCTCAAACATAGAAATATTTAATAAAAAGTTTGCTTATGTTTCTTAGTGATTATATCAAGATTTTTTGTGATTTCACTTTAAGAGACTTCAACGTCTTTGTTTCAATGAAAAAAAAAAAAAAAAAAAAATAAGAAGAAAAAGAAGAAAAAGAGAGAAAGAAATAGAGGAAAACAATTGGAATTCTTCAAACTCACTTATTGCGACCTTCAAACTTTGCAGAAAAAAGTTATTTAAATAAACTCGTACTGTTGCTATTTTAAAGCATGTACAAAATTTATATCTTTTCTTGTTTGCAAAGCATGTACAAAATTTATATCTTTTCTTGAATACAATTCAATGCCTTTTCGAAATAATCATATATCTGAATTTTCCTATGACTTTGAATCATTATAAGGTCATCATATACGAGTTCAGCAACATTACAATAATATTATGTAAAATATTATATATATACTAAATTTAAAACTTGACAAGATTTAATTCTATTATAATTTTTTTAATTATCCAATCTTGTCAACAAATAAATCTTTTCATCTTTCAAAAAAAATATTAACTTAATTATGATTTCAATGCAACATTTAATTCGACATTTCTTATTCAATCAATTTACATTATTAAATTCTACATTTTAGCATTGAGATTATGAAGAAAAATTCCAAGGATATTTTCAATATTCCTTTCATCATTATGAATAATAATTCCTTCTATCTAGATCTTACAATCTCATGAAATTTAATATACATAGTATTATAATAAATTGTAATAATCTTTAAAATTGTTTACTTTACAATTTTTTAATTACTTCAGTATATTTTTTTTATTTATATGTTACTTCACAATTTCATCTTCAATAACGTTTCATTCATATTCTTCTCAAACTTAAAAACCATGTAATAACGAAGAATTACAATTAGGTTAAAAATAATCCAAAGACGTAGCAATGGTAAGTAAACACGAAAATAAAAAAACGAAAACTATTGCATCATTATCTTCAAATATTTCTCATACATTGTTAAAAAATGTAACTTCGAGGCAGTAAATCACGTGTAATCAGTATGATTATTCAACTGTGCGGATAAGCCATGTGCTTATCTATTCCAATTACCAATAATTTTATATACGCGTTACATCGACTCTTTTAATCTATTTTCTCTCCTTCTCCCACCTTTTTGTATTTCCTGTCTTCGATAAGAAAAAAAATAAACCCAGTTTGATTTCATTGGACAAGGTCATGGTGATACTTTCTCCCTCCTTATTTGAATATCTAGATTTAATTATTTAAAATTTTCTCATGTCGTGAGATCGTAACTTTTTCTTCTCTTTCTTTTTTTTTTTTTTTTTTTTTTTTTACGGTAAAACGAAAAAAGAAATTGCGTTTGATAACTGGTGAAGAAGTAACACAGTGACATTTTGATGCAATTTGTTTCGAAAGATTGATTGCTAATTTCGAGTAGAAAATTTACGTTCTGCGTAAATGAAACGTTTCGTAATATGGATTGTCATAATTACAGCTATGTGTCTTTTAAACTTGAATTACTGGTACCAAGAGAATAATGCGAGTTTCGTTTGAGAGGAATCACGATTGACTAATTTCTAGGGAGCTTATCGTGGATAAGTAAGTAATTGCAAATCTTTAGCAAGATTTTATGGCTCATTAATTTTGTATAAATAGCATATAGTAGGAATTATAAGTTGTTTAAATGAAAATATACATGAGTTACGAGAATATCTCTTTAATGAATTTTATACATGTATTAATTTTGCATTATTTGATTATTAGACATTGTAATATGTAAATCAAGTATTAAACTTTTGTCTAAACAATCCAAGAATATAGTAATTGATAACAATAATAATTGATAAATGATAAAATCTGTTATTATATTCTGTTAAACAGCTTTACAATTTTATGATTTTTTAAAAATTTTAAAATATTGATTTACATTCTTATTGTAAAAACAACATATAATTTTTCAATTATTTATTTTAGGAAAAAAATTTCGATGCAATTCAAAATATGTAGTTTCTATCTTGTAATAAAGAAAAAAGAATTTTAATTAAATGTTAAATTATATTGGGAATTATTTCCAGTTAGAAAAAAAAAACTATACAATAAAATCACGTGGAAAAGATGAAATTTCACTGGAACTAACTTTGCTAATTATTTAAAAATTACTTTAACATAAAGAAAAATTAATAAAAAATTAAAATTAAAATTCTTAAATTTCTATTCACGGTTTTTTCTTCACGGTTTCCTTTATAATAGAATTTCGTAATTCGACAAAAATTCTACACGCGTAAAACTTCCTAAAATAAGAATAGAATTTTTGCCTGAAAGTTATCCGTCAATATCTAGTATGAAGTAATATAAACTTATAATAGATAAACATATCAACAGTGAATCTGTTAATACAGGCTAGACTAATAATCATAACTTCGACCTTACTTCGTTTTAACTTAAAATATTCGTAGTTGAAGAGCTTCTCAGAAAATCAAAATTTTCATTCTCTTATAATAATGAAATAAATTTTTTTCAATTTGTAACGAATTGTACATCCATATTTCGTTGCTTAATCTTTAGTCTTTTGTAATTTGTATATAAAATTCATTGAACGATAAAGTATTACAGTA